>NC_065585.1:121385931-121615931 GCF_024542745.1 Macaca thibetana thibetana
TGAGACTGAGAACTGGGGAGAGGCGTTGGAGGCTTGAGGATATAGGAAAGGGAAATGGGAGAGTAAACAGACAAGGAGAACGGTAGTTTATGTTTTATTTATTTTTAAAAATCGTTAAATAAAGGTTCATAATTCCCCCACCCCTGCCAAGTAACAGAGGCATGTATCATGTTTCCTTTAAGGAAAGCTCCTGGGAGCATCCTGTCTTAGTCCATCTGGCTGCTGTTACAAATACCACAGATTGGGTAATCTGTAAATAGAGATTTATTTCTCACAGTTCTGGAGGCTGGGAAGTCCAAGATCAAGATACCAGCAGATTTGGTGGCTGTTGAGGGCTTGCCCTCTCTGCTTCAAGCATGACAAGCATGACGCCTTGTTGCTGTGTCCTCACATGGTGGAAGGTGGAAAGGGGACAAACATTCCCTCAAGCCCTTTTATGAGGGCACTAATCCCATCCACGAGGTGGGAACCCTCACGGTCTGATCACCTCCTAATGGTCCTGCCTCTTAGTACTGCTGCATTGGGAACTAAATTTCAACATGAAGTTTGGAAGGTCACAAACATCCAAACCTTAGCACTGCCCCATGTTTATGATTACATACTATTGTCCAGAAAGTAATGATAGAGTCACCTCTGCCCTCAAAAGAGGCTGAGAATGTGGTCTTTGTATTGAATGAGTACGTGCCCTCCTAAAAGTCAAGGCTTATTATCATGGAAGAAGGAAAGAGTGGATATTTGGATATTAAGGAACAACCAAGAGCCTCTATCACATCTTTTTTTTTTTTTTTTTTTTTTTTTTGAGACGGAGTCTCGCTGTGTCTCCCAGGCTGGAGTGCAGTGGCGTGATCTCGGCTCACTGCAAACTCCGCCTCCCGGGTTCACGCCATTCTCCCGCCTCAGCCTCCCAAGTAGCTGAGACTACAGGCGCCCACCACCACGCCCGGCTAGTTTTTTGTATTTTTAGCAGAGACGGGGTTTCACCATGTTAGCCAGGATAGTCTCGATCTCCTGACCTCGTGATCCACCCGCCTCGGCCTCCCAAAGTGCTGGGATTACAGGCTTGAGCCACCGCGCCCGGCCTCACATCTTTTTTTTTGAGAGAGAGAGTCTCGCTGTTGCCCAGGCTGAAGTGCAGTGGAGCGATCTCGGCTCACTGTACCCCTACTTCCTGGGTTCATGTGATTCTCCTACCTCAGCCTCCCAAGTAGCTGGGATTAACAGGCTTGTGCCACCACACCTAGCGAATTTTTGTATTTTTAGTAGAGACAGCGTTTCACCATATTGGTCAGGCTGGTCTCGAACTCCTGACCTCAAGTGATCCGCTCGCTTCAGTCTCCCAAAGTGCTGGGATTACAGGCGTGAGCCACTGCGCCCAGCCTCACCTTTAATCTTGCCAAAGCCTTTACCTTAGTTTCCATAGAAATAAGAACTTTTTCTTCAGCACTCACATTATATCAGTTTATATATTTAATAAAAATTATGCATTTACCATAATTTTGTGCATTTCTTTTCTTTCTTTTTTTTTTTTGAGACAAAGTCTTACTCTTGTTGCCCAGGCTGGAATGCAATGGTGTGACCTTGGCTCACCTCAATCGCCACCTCCCAGGTTCAAGTGATTCTCCTGCCTGAGCCTCCTGGGTAGCTGGGATTACAGGCATGTGCCACCAGACCTGGCTAATTTTGTATTTTAGAGATTTCTCCATGTTGGTCAGGCTGGTCTTGAACTCTCGACTTCAGGTGATCCGCCCACCTCGGCCAATATCCATCTCAAAGTGCTGGGATTATAGGCAGGAACCACGGCGCCTGGCCCAACATTTGTACACACACACACACACACACACACACACACACACACACACACATATATGTATTTTTTTTTGAGGCAGAGTCTCACTCTGTCACCAGGCCGGAGTGTAGTGGCGTGATCTCAGCTCACTGCAACCTCCGCCTCCTGAGTTCAAGCAATTCTCGGGCCTCAGTTACCCGAGTAGCTGGGATTACAGGCACGTGCCACCACGGGCCCAGCTAATTTTTTATTTTTAGTAGCAATGGGGTTTCGCCATGTTGGCCAGGCTGGTCTCAAACTCCTGGCCTCAAGTGATCCACCCACCTTGGCCTCCCAAAGTACTGGGATTACAGGCAGGAACCACGGCGCCTGGCCCAACATTTGTACAGTTTTAAAAACAGAACATTAATTACACATTTAACTACAAATGCACTGCTGATGCACATGAGAATAGATGCAAACATTCTGGAGGGAAAAATCTATCAAAAGCCTTAAAAATCTCATAGGATAGGACTTAGCAAACTCCTGGGCTCAACTGATCCTCGCACCTCAGCCTCCAGAGTAGCTGGCACTATAGGCTCATACCACCACGCCCAGTTAATTAAAAAAAATTTTTTTTTTTTTCCTAGAGACCAGGTCTTGCTATGTTTCCCAGGATGGTCAGGAAAACCATTTTAAGTAGAGAATCCTAAGGAAATAATTGAGGATACTGGCAATTTAACAGGATTGTTTATCTTTTTTTTTTTTTTAATTTTTATTTTTGAGACAAGCTTTCACTGTCACCCAGGCTAGAGTGCAGTGGTGCAATCTCGTCTCGGCTCACTGCAACCTCCCCCTCCTGGGCTCATGGAATCCTCCCGCTTCAGCCCCTCAAGTAGCTGGCAATGCAGGCACAAGCCACCACGCCTGGCTAAGTTTCGTATTTTTGGTAGAGATGGGGTTTTATCGTGTTGCCCAGGCTGGTCTCAAACTCCTGAGCTCAACTGATCCACCAGCCTTGGCCTCCCAAAGTGTTAGGATTACAGATGTGAGCCACCACCCCAGGCTGCATCATTTTTTAAATGATGAAAAACTAGAAAAAAACTAAATAGCCCAGAAATGGGAGATGGCTTGGGTGAATTTTTATAGTACAAAGACGGATTCCAATATAACCATTAAAGTTGAGTTGTACAATGTAAGAGACATTTCTAAAGGAATTCTTGTGATCATCTTGCCCTGGGGAAAGGTCTGAGAGTCACACTGACTATAGCTAGTTTAAGTACTGGTCATGCTTTCATCGGGAATATACTGTTTTGAGGGAATGAATCGGACAGAACTGTGTTGGCAGCACGGCACAGTCTCAGGATGCTTCACTCAAACTGTGAACCCTTATGCCAACTCTCATGAATATGGCTGGTGGTACCCACCAACCACTCCACTCCCACCACTTTATACGGAGAACCTGAACTGCAGGGGACAGAAAGCGAAATACCCACATTTCCCTAAATCTCTTGTGCTAGCATTCTGGGCATGCATGAGGTTTTACCAGTTGAGGTTTGAAAGGTGGAGGTAAACCTGAGGCCGCCTTCTTCACTTTGGCCGTTTTCCACTGCCAGAGCTGTGGATGAGCTTGACTCTCCTCTCTCTCACACCTAACATCGAATCTATCAGCGGATCATGCTGGTGCTACCCTTGAAATCAGTATCTAGAATCCAATCACTTCCCAGTGCCTCTGCTGTTAGTGGCCTGGCCAAGTCACTGCCATCCACTGCCCAGGGACTCCCTCAGCCCTGCTTCTCGCCTCACCCCCACACCGGCCAGCTCACCAGGTCACTTTAAGAATAAAGCCGGGCCGGGCGTAGTGGCTCATGCCTGTAATCCCAGCAATTTGGGAGGCCAAGGCGGGTGTATCACCTGAGGTCAGGCATTCGAGACCAGCCTGGCCAACCTAGTGAAACCCCAACTCTACTAAAAATACAAAAATGGTGGCAGGCACCTGTAATCCCAGCTACTCGGGAGGCGGAGGCACGAGAATCACTTGAACCTGGGAGGTGGAGGCTGCAGTGAGCCAAGATCATGCCACTGCACTCTAGCCTGGGCGACACAGCATGACTGTGTCTCAAAAAAAAAAAAAAAAAAAAAAAAAAAAAAAGAATAAAGCCAAGGTCCCTATGGTGGCCTAAAAGCCCTCTCTCTCCCTCAGCTCCAGCCAGTCTCTCTGACTCTTCACTCAGCCCAGAGCACTCTCCCCACCTGCATCTGATCCCGCTGGTTCACTTCCTCAAACTATACCTTCTCAAGGAGGTCTACCCTACTTGCTGCAACATGCCCGGCACCACCCAGAATCCCCTGCTCCCTGCAGGTTCCCAAACTCTTGTCACCTTTTAACCTCCTTCCTTAAGCGTATCCTCTGTCTCCCTCACTAGAGCACAGGCTCCTCCAGCAGCCCACAGCCCTTTGTTTAACCACTGCTTTCCTAACTCCTGCAGGGTGCCTAGCACACAGCAGGCACTTTCTTCAGGTGTGCCAGGGTCCAGGTACAGCTGTGTGGTTCCCCAGAGGCAGCTGGGGCTGTGGGATTCCCTCATCCCTGGCTGGCAGCTGTGGCAGTGTGTTGTGTTCTAGAACTCTGTCGAGCTTGAGTCTCCACCCTCCTGATTGTGGAAGACAGTGTAGCTCCCTCACCATCTGTTCTACGGGGTTCTGATTCCTGGATGCTCAACCTCTGGCTCATTCCTCCAGCCTTCCAACGAGTCTATAAACTTCTCTTCCTGTATTAACTCTTTCTGCTTAGAATACCTAGAATGGTTTCTACTTGTCCAGTGAAACCTCATGCACGCCCTGGAATATACACAAGATAAAGTCTCCAGGCCAACAGTGATCAAGACTGCATTTTTCTTTTTCTTTCATGTAAGCTTTCTAGATGTAAAGACTGCATTTTTTTCTGACTAGATCTTAAATGTAGATGAACCAAATAACAAAGTCCAACTTCTGACTCAGTTTTTGGGGAGATAGATCAGTGTTTACCCCAATGGAAGGGAACAGAAGAAATGCTTCAGAAGAGCTGAGGCAGAAAGTGGCCATGGCAGAGGGCTCCTAAAGCTAGCATCCCATCACCATCTCTGTTTTTTCAGATGACACCCCTAAGACCTGAGCCCCTTCTGGACCCCACACTCCACCTGTAGAACTTCAGGGGGCCTTGTGTGGCCGAACCACAATCCAAGAGACGTGTTCACATCATTTGTCGCTAGCCACCGCCATCTCGAGGGGAAATGCCCCAAATGTGGAAGTATCTGACACCAGGACTGGGGGTTGGAGCACTGGATGAACAGCGTGGGTGCCACTCTTTTACTGTGTACTGTCCTAAGAAAGAAAACCCTTTCCCTTTGAAGAGCCTAGTGCTGAGTGCCCAATTCAATCGGACCACGCAGGGTGGTCTGAGGATTAAAAGACGCTACCTTTAATTCCTTCAGCTAATTCAGAAGTATGTGAAACACAAGATACTCATTAACGTGGAAGAACCGGATGTGTGTGCTTGTGGGTGCATATTATTTATTTTTCAGAGACAAGGTCTCTCTATGTTGCCCAGGCTGGTCTTGAACTCCTGGACTCAAGTGATCCTCCCACTTCAGCTCCAGAGTAGCTGGGACCAAAGAATTGTACGTATTTTTGAGTGAGATAGAGTACACGATAAAACCACATAATTTATATCATTATAAATAACATACAAAATTTTGAAGGCTGAAATAATATACATGAGCAGTCATAAAATATAATGAAATCATGTCCTTTGCAGCAACATGGATGGAGCTTGAGGTTATTATCCTAAGTGTACTCAGAAACAGAAAATCAAATAGCACATGTTCTCACTTATAAGTGGGAGCTAAATAATGGGTACCTATGGACATAAAGATGGAAATAGCAAACACTGGGCACTCCAAAAGGGGGTGAGTAGAAGAGGGGCAAGGGTTGAAAAGTTACTGAGTACAATGTTCACTATTTAGGTGATAGGTATGACAGAAGCCCAATCCCCACCAGTACGCAATATACACAAACATGCACACGTGGCTGGGCGTGGTGGCTCATGCCTGTAATCCCAGCACTTGGGAGGCTGAGGCAGGTAGATCACTTGAGGTGAGGAGTTCGAGACCAGCCTGGCCAACATGATGAAACCCCCATCTCTACTAAAAATACAAAAATTAGCTGGGTGTGGTGGCACGCGCCGGTAATCCCAGCTATTTGGGGGGCTGAGGCGGGAGGATCACTTGAACCTGGGAGGCAGAGTTGCAGTGAGCCAAGATCACACCACTGGGCGACAGAGTGAGACTCCATCTCAAAAAACAAAACAAAACAAAACATGCACATGTACCTGCTAAATCTAAAATAAAATAATATACACTAAAATGTTAAAACTGATTTTAGTAGAATAAAAGGTAACTAAACATTTTAAAAAGCTAGGCCTAGATGAATACTTAATGATTTTACATTGTGGTATTTTTTGAACATGGCAACAGCTACTATGAATTGTCTATCCAATTGCCACTCCAGCTTCCTCCCTACTAACAAAACCCCAGCTCAAGGGCAAGTGTGCTCAGTGCCAGGGGACGCACAGGGGATGCACTAGTCAACCCATCCCCCTTTGCCAGGGCCCGGTCCGAGAGTGGGCATGCAGCCCACTCTATAAAGAGACAGGGGTGAGGCTGCTGGAGCTGCTGACGGTTCTTCCCGGATAAGGACAGAATAAGAATGCTCCTTTACTACTGTCCATTCTGGCTGTGGACAACGTCATTTGGAGAATGATGCTTGGCACAGGAGCTGCCATTCTGCAACACTGAGGATGGCAGAGCAAATGGTTCCAAGGAAATTGTGATGACATTTTGGCTTCCACCCAACTCTAGAACTATCTATTTACAGACTTCTTGCTATGTGAGATAAACATTCCCATTGCTTAGGCCACCGTCAGGCTAATTTTCTGTTACTTGTGCTGATCACATCCCGTTATAGGCAATTATCTGCCTGGCACTGAATAAATGCCTCATGTTCACTCTAACTTAAAAGCAACCCTATTAAGCTACTAGTGTCTCACTCTTACATAAAATAAATAAAATCAAGCCTAAAGAGGATAAGTGATTTTTTTCCAACCCAAGTTACCAGTGGAGTCAGATTCAAACCCAACCGTGACTCGATAGCCCGGACTCTCCCACTTAATCATGTAGTTAGAAAAGTGTGCAAGCCTATTGTTCCTTCTTTCTGTATTTCACAGAAAGTGTATACACAGATGCAGGTAGCAGCAAATTTGCATCCACTTGCACTCATGTATGAATTTGGCTTTGGGCTCTTCTCTGTCATTTGTCTGTATTCCTTGGTAGAAATGCATGCCTCACAGGCCCGACAAAGAAGGCGGACTCTCCTCTCTTTACCCATACTTATTGATGAGACCTAATTTGTGCATCAGTGACCTAGAGACAGGTTGTGCGGACTTTGATACAGAGTCATAAGGTTCAAGCCAAGACATCTGAACGGGCAAAATGAACGTGAAAGCAGTACAGGTTCTTCCTCAAACTTTCCTGGAAGAGTCAGAAAACTGAAGATTGAAAAACACCCAATATCTAACATCAGGCCATTGAGTTCATCCAAAAAAAGCAGAAGAGTATTTCTGAACCAAAGAAACAGAACAGAGAGGATGAGAATGGAGACCTGCTGGCTGTGCATCAGCTATTTAAAGGAAGAAAGGCTGGAGCCCAGAACTAACCAAAGCTTAGCCTTCAACCAAACAGGGCTTCCCGGCACAGGTTTCCAAGGAACCCTTTCTGCTACAGTCCTCTACAATGTGAAGCGCCCAGAACAACACTATCCAATGGAGCTGACATGAGCTTCAGTGCCGGAAAGGGTGATGTGGTCACCAAAGAGTCAGTCAGCCTCACAGCTGCTGGCTGGGCAGGTTGAGGGCTTTATAGGAAAAGCCCAGCCTTGACAAATGAGTTACAGGCTTGAGGAACTTGGAAAAGGAAGGTGAGCCTGAAGGAAGATGTACCCAAAATCTAAGGGGCCACTAGGAATCAGGGATGGGGGTGGAGGGGAAACGGTTCTTCCTGGGCCCCTGTGGTTCATACTGTCCCAGAGGCCATGTGCCACGACACCAGCAAAGGGAAGCTGTGCCATCAGTGTCTAACAGCCACACAGGCCGCCACATGAGACTTTTTTCTAACCTGCAAATGTCTCCCCAGCTGAACCAGGGAAAATACCAGCCCTACTGTCAAGACAAGAGGAGAAGCTATTCCTCCAGGGACAACACAGTGCGATGACCTGGTAAAGGGAACAGGATCACAGACCCAAAAAAGTAACCCTGAGTAGGTGGCTCTGGCAGTGCTAGGACAGGAGACAGAGGCCGGCCTCTGAAACCCAAAGTTTTTGAAGTGGGCATCATCAGCCAAGTGTCAAAGAGGCCATTATTCAATATATCCCTAACTTCTCTTACCAAGGGTTTAGTTTTGTTGTTAGCAATATATGACTCCAGCTCATACATGAGTAATAACTGCAAAGGAAAGAGTACGGGGAACATGTCTTGGGCCCAACATGTCCCCCAAAGGCTTTTGCAGGGTGCTGGGAGGAAGTCTCTGACTTCTTCCTTTGTTACCTGCAGCGATTACAGTAACTCACACAGGAGGCACCTGGCTAACACCAGCCAGGAGAAAAAGGCGTAGAACAGCCTGACACCATAAATTTAGGGCATCAGGCCCAGGGTGAGGACAGGATATAAAACAGGAAGGGGCAAGAGTGGGGACGGGAGAGCTCTAGTCACTGCCTCTGGGAGACTTGAAATCTCTATTTTGTTTGAAAATAGACTCAGGTAGAGAAAAAGGACATGAATATTTATTGAGTGCCTGCTGGTTCTGGCCTTGTGCGTGGCCTTGTGCAGTTTTCATCTATAACAGCCCATGAATCCTCACCCAAACCCTGGAAGGTAGGTATCATCCCCATTTGTGTCGGATGAGGAATAGGAGGCTCAGAAAGGTTAGGTAGTTTGTCCAAGGACACAGAACCAGGAACTGGCCAGCTTGGACCGAGAGCTTAAGTTTCAGACTCAATCCCTGCTCTCTCTCCTATGCTGCCTCCGGGAGGAAGGAGGGAGCACCAGTAGAAGCTGCAGTTCTCACACTTCCTGCCCCGGCGGCCCAGCAGGCACCAAGAGAAGCCAGCCCCTACCCACAGACCCTCCCCACCTACCTTGGGAGGATGCATCAGTGGATGAGATTAAGACATAAATACAAAAATAAATAGCAGGGCCAAGTCCCCAGCAGCAAGGATGTGCCATCTCCATGCTGCAGGAAGGTTCACTGTGCCATTTACAGCTGCTATGGGAGGAAGCCCTGGGGGACCTGGGACAATGGCTGCCAAAGGCTGGAGTGGGTGGGCTCAGTGGGCCCCTTCTGGGTCTCACA
Organism: Macaca thibetana thibetana; assembly: GCF_024542745.1. NCBI lineage: Eukaryota > Metazoa > Chordata > Mammalia > Primates > Cercopithecidae > Macaca > Macaca thibetana. The sequence goes on from NC_065585.1 coordinate 121,395,139, forward strand.
GATTCAAGAACAAAATGTCTGGAGCAGGCAGCAGCCGTGGGCACAGGCACCATCCTCCTCCATCTGCTCATTTTACCGGTGTTTGTGATCCAAGAGGGATTCAAAATCGGGGGAACATACAAGTTTGTGCTTCACGTGTCCCAGGACTGTCATCTCCCCTGTCCTACTGTCTCCAAGGCCCACGGACACCAGCTCCTGCCAATGGACAGAGACAGTGATGAGAACCACCACCACGTGCCCAGCGTGTAGAGCTGTGAATGGGGACATGATACTCCCAGAAACCCCCTCCCTTATTTAGCACTGGCTCTTCAATCCTCCTCCACTCCTTAAAGGGTCCCTCCCTTGCCCTAAGGAGGCTCTTACCTGCAAGAAGGAGCAGGCTGTTCCCATGGTCACGTCCAGAGTCACCTTGCCCAGGAGGAGTTGCACCCTTCCAGACTTGCGGATGAGTAGCTTGCCAACCTGACCCTCTGTCAGGTCAGCCAGGGTACAAGCATTCTCTGCCAGCTTGGCTTCCTGCGCAGAAAACCAGAAGATGGACACTGGGCTAGGAGCTCTTTCCTCCATCTTTCATGAACCCCCTTCTACTCCCTAAGAGTAAGGCACAGCAAAGGTCAGAATGAGCTCCCCAAAGAGTGCCTTCTCCTAGGGCTGTCGGCTATGGTTAAAATACAAAACCCATAGCAAACAAATACATAAACAGACAAAATATCAGTAACTGCTGAAGCTGAGTTCTGGTACATGGCAGTTTATGTTCTCATTTTTTTTTGAGACGAGGTCTGACTGTGTCACCCAGATTGGGGTGTGGTGGCGCGATCTTGGCTCACTGCAACCTCTGCCTCCTGGGCTCAAGGCATCCCCCCACCTTAGCCTCCCAAGTAGCAGGGACTACAGGCACATGCCACCATGCCTGGCTAGTTTTTGTATTAGCCATGGTGCCACCATGTTGCCCAGGCCAGTCCCGATCTCCTGGGCTCAAGTGATCCTCCCGTCTTGCCCTTCCAAAGCGCTAGGATTAGAGGCATGAGCCACCGCACCTGGCCATATGTTCTCTCATTTGTTTTTTTTTTTTTTTTTTTTTTTTTTTTTTGAGACGGAGTCTCGCTCTGTCACCCAGGCTGGAGTACTGTGGCCGGATCTCAGCTCACTGCAAGCTCCGCCTCCCGGGTTCCCGCCATTCTCTTGCCTCAGCCTCCCAAGTAGCTGGGACTACAGGCGCCCACCACCTCACCCGGCTAGTTTTTTGTTTTTTTTTTTTAGTAGAGACGGGGTTTCACCGTGTTAGCCAGGATGGTCTCAATCTCCTGACCTCGTGATCCGCCCGTCTCAGCCTCCCAAAGTGCTGGGATTACAGGCTTGAGCCACCGCGCCCGGCCTGTTCTCTCATTTGTATGTCTTTGAAATATTTCCTTATAAGAAGTGAACACACACCCCTGCAACACACACACACACAATTGGGGTTGGAGGTACAAAGACCCATGGCTCTTGCAGGCATCAAGAAAAACCACCCATTATTGTCCCATTTCAGCCAGGGTGGCACGGCTTTGCTTCCCACTACAGGTCACCACTTCCCCTCTTAGTCCCCGACTCTATCCCACAGGCCTCTGCCTGAGCATACCCGGTCTTTCTCCTGCTTGATGAGCATCATCTGTCCATCCTCACCCTGCACCTCTGTCTTGATGGGCTTGATGTCCTGGGTGGGCGGCTGGCCAGGGAGGGTGTCTGGCAGCTGCAGAAACAGCAGTTCCTCCTCCTTGGTGAGGCTCAGCTCCCTGAGCAGCTCTGCCACGGATACATCCTTTGGGAGGCCTGGGGTCTTCCTGGCTGCTTTGGGAGGAGCCTTCATCTTGGCCTCTTCCTCATCTCGTGGCTCCTCTTTCACTGCCCGGGTGATAGAAATGGAATGCTATCACATGACCACCCTCCATACCAGCTCACTGTTACCAGCCCTTTGCCCCCGTCTGCTCCACTGTCACTCAGCCAGGGAGTGGGAAGGGGGCACTGGTTATAGAGAGAGGGCAAGAGACAACATGTTTAAATCTCCCCTGACTTATCTAAAAAGCGACATCTGAGGCTGGGCCCACCGCTCCATGCCAACACAGGAACCCTCTGCGAGGGAGAATCGGGCATCTTTGTTCAGCTCATGTATCTTACAGCCGGGATGGGAGGACCTGCTCATGAGCAGCAGTCAGGGACACATGCAAAGGATGCCTGATGCACAGGATTCCTGGGGAGCAGCCATGGAATTGGAGATGAGAAGTTAACTGACAAGAGTACCTTTCACAGCAGGTACGTCCACCTCCATGTCTTCTTCCTTGGGGCCAGTCAGCCAAGGTTTAACATCTGGTTCGTCATTTTCTTCCTTAAAAAGCCACCCCGAGTGAGCCAGCGGCAGCTGCACAGGCATATTTCGAGTGTCGTTCCTCAGCCCGGGGTCATCGAGGAACTGCCAAAAAGAGCCTGGGTCATCCAGCCTGCTAGCACATGCACCTGGATCAAAGTCTGCTTTAGTCCCTTTCTAACCAAAGATTCCTGCTGCTCCCCAGGATTCCAGGACATCAGTGAGCTCTTCTGCCCCTCACCTGGCTCCCCAGAAGCCCTGTTCTACAGCCACAAGGAAGCCCCTTCCCCACAGCCTCCTGGTACCCACATCGTCCTTCTCCAGCATGCGCAAGATCTGTTTAGTTTCTTCGTCTGTCTCTCTCTTCTCTTTTTTGATGTTGATGATATGAGAAGGTCCCATGTCTGATACATCCACTGTCTTATCCCAGTTCCCTGTGGGAAATCACCCAGGTCACTAGGGATCAATAAGGAAGATGCCAACAGCAAGGAAAACTGAACTGGGAGCGGGGAAATTCCACTGCTCTCGCCCTTCTCTTGGGCAGTCTGAACTGAAATTCACTGATTCCTTCCTTGTACCTTTTTTCTTCATCATTTCGGCTGGGCCCTGCTCAAAGATGGAGTGAGACTGGATCACTTCTGGGCGGCCTCGTCCTCGTCCATGCCCCTCTCGCTGTCGGTCTCTGTCCCTTTCACGCTTCTCCTTCTTGACAGTTACTTCTTCCTTGGGCCTGGAAAAAAGAATGGATTAAGGGAAACCACTCACTCACTGTGTCTCCAAAAACTGGCCTTACTCTCCCATACCACTTCACTCCAAGACAGCGGAGAGTTTGAGCCAATAATTACACCATGAGAAGCAGAATCCAATCCTAATTCTAGCACTTTTCTCACTTCCTTGATGAGGCAGGATTTTTTCAGTTTGCTTTACTTTACGTTCTTGTCCAAAAATGTAGATTTTTGTTTGCATTGGGACTGAAAGCAGGAAGGCAGAAATGCAAAGGAACTTCAGGGAAAGCGTGATACATCTTTGTTTAAACTATTGGCTCTCAACTCGGGCCATCAAAGAGAATCACTCCATTCTACTGCCAACAAGTTAAATCACAATTTCTAGAGATGGAACCCTAGACACCAGTTTTTTTTTTTTTTAAAGCTTAAACATTAGAATCACCTAGGAGCCAGGGTTGAAAATCACTAGTGAAAAGAACTAAAGATATAAATTTAAATTTTGGAGCCACAAACCTACTTATTTCTCCCCAAAGCCCCAAATTCAGAGCAAGTAAATAAGGGGCAAGCATTCAGAAGGACTAGCTACTTACTCTTCCTTGATCTTCCGACTGATGATATTTGGGGTGAAGGTTTTCTGAAAGCAAAATACAGGAGTCACTGATGTGTTAGGTCCTGACCCCAAAGTACAGAGGAAAATAAAAATTCCCAACGGGCATCTTCTACAGACCACTGCCACCATGACTCTCTTTGGCACATTCCACAGTGCTGTCAGTTTTATAGATACACGTGTGCCTGAAAAGGAGGAACGTCATGGTGTGGTGGCAGTGGAGTTATGCATAGAAGAAAGGGGCACCAAAAACCATTTTTAACCAGCAGCCTTAGGAAAGAAGATCCTGAAAGAAGGTCCTCTGGGACTTCTAAAAGCAAAGGAATTTCTCTGGTCTCACCTCTTATCTTCAAACTGCTATAGAGACCAGTCAGTATCATGGGGGAACATCTCTAGCAGCAAGGCCTAAGTAGGGAAGGCCACAGATCTGCCAATACTCTCAATCACTGTTGGCAGTGTTTTTCCATATTTTCCAAGGCAAAGTTAGGTTTCTAAAGACTGCTTTATGTCCAGGCGTGGTGGCTCACGCCTGTAATCCCAGCACTTTGGGAGGCCAAGGCAGGTGGATCATGAGGTCAGGAGTTCAAGATCAGCCTGGCCAAGATGGTGAAACCCCGTCTCTACTAAAAACTACAAAAATTAGCCAGGTGCGGTGGCAGGCCTCTGTAATCCCAGCTACTCGGGAGGCTGAGGGAGGAGAATCGCTTGAACCCCAGGAGGTGGAGGTTGCAGTGAGCTGAGATGGTGCCTCTGTGCTACAGCCTGGGCGACAGAAAGAGACTCTGTTAAAAAAAACAAACAAACAAAAAAAACTGCTTTATTTGGCCGGGAGCGGTGGCTCACGCCTGTAATCCCAGCACTTTGGGAGGCCGAGGTGGGTGGATCACAAGGTCAGGGGTTCAAGAACAGCCTGCCAACATGGTGAAACCTTGTGTCTACTAAAAATACAAAAATCAGCTGGACATGGTGGCGGGCACCTGTAATCCCAGCTACTCAGGAGGCTGAGGCAGGAGAATCGCTCAAACCCGGGAGGCAGAGGTTGCAGTGAGCCAAGATCATGCCATTACACTCCAGTTTGGGGGACAAGGGCGAGACTTCGTCTCAAAAAAAAAACCCAAAAACCTGCTTTATTCTTCTGTCATCCTGACCCCACCCCTTTCTCGGCTACTCTTGACATCCACAGTCATATACACATGGGACAGCCCACAGAGCCTCGAATGCCATGCCTAGGATTCATGATACTCTAGATAACAAGTTTGCACACTGAGATGGTGAATTCTGAACGCTCTAAGACTGTGAAGTTTATGCCTGCCTGGCTTTCATGGGTTTCTTAAAGATGTCCAAACACACAATAAGAGTAAATAAACACTGTTCAAATTACTTTTGAACGACTTTAACTTATTAGGATTCTCTGTCTTTCAACCACCTCTGGGACTCATTTCAACATTTTGTACTCAGTACCTAGATTTGAAGATAGGACAGGCTCCCTAGAATTTAAAGAGGGGTAGGCTTGAGGCCCAACGACACTCCTGACACATAGTAGGCCCTACACAAACATCAGTTGAATGCCGGGGCTTGGAATTCAAGGTAGTTGAGTTTCTTTAGAAACGCGCCTTTGGATACCTTCTTGACTCCCCCGAGGGTGAGGTCCCTGGAACGGATGGAGGGAAGGCGGCCGGGGGTGAGGGGAGGCGCCGGCCGCCGCCCGATGAGCCCCCGGGCCCCAGTCAGGAGGGGTCGGGGCCCTCCCGGAGTGCTGGGCTCGCCGGCGGCGTTTCCTTCCGACATGTTGCCTGGGAGAGAAGGGGGGACGAGATTACCAGAGTGGACTGACACGCGGACCCTGGCGGAACCCAACCCCCTTGCTTTCCGGTCCCCCAGTCAGTGCGTCCCTCCAGTGGCCTCTCAGCTCCTCCCCTCCCACGTGGCGAGATTCCCGGGACCACCCAGGTGAGAGCCTTTGGCTCGCGACACGCCCTCTCTCCAGGAACCCCGCCCAGGAACCAGGCAGGGACGCACCCGGGCCGCGGCTCCACACCGCGCGTCACCACTTCACCTGCGACGCGACCAGCTGCCAGCTTTAGGTCTCCGCACCGGGCGGAAGTCTGCGTGGCACCGCCTGGGCGCTGCCATCTTGGCACGGGCCGGATGTGACGTTTCGGGGGCGGGACTGGGCCACAGTATTTATCAGGCGGCGCTTCGCTCCCCTCCGCCTTCTCTTCCCGGTTCTTCCCGGAGTCGGGAAAAGCTGGGTTGAGAGGGCGAAAAAGGATGAGGGAACCGGTCTGGGCTACGCTATGTGGCGGTGCTCGGGGGTCTTGGCCCCCGGGCGGTGGCGTGGAGGTGCCGAGATCAGGGTCGCGGGTCTTGTCGGCCGCCAAGCCGCAATGTGAGGCTTCGCCTCGGCGGAGCCCCTGGGAGCTTGGGGTAGCTGCTCGGGATGGGACAAGGGGCGCGGCACAGAGAGCGAGACCTGGACTTAGAGTCGGGGAGTCTTGGGCCGTGCCGAGCCCTGTCTGCGGGTTCTCCATGGTGACCTTGGAGTGGTCACTACCTCCGGGCAGCGACCTCGCCCACTCTCGGGGACCCCTTCCCTGTGCTCCTGGTGGAGTCCTGGGGTGAGGCTGTGAGGGCAGCGTTGGAACAGCCGCAGTGGACCAACTGGTGCCCAGTCACACCCGCTTGGGATCACGAAGGCGGTGGCCCTCGGGTGCGCTCTTGGTCAAAGCCTGGACAGAATCGGAATACCAAGTTTGCTCTACTGCTGGAGGAATTTAAAGAACTTTTATTGACTCCAGCGTTTGTGATATAAAAAGTGTCGTTTAATGTTATCTCCCATCCCCCAGACCGTATAAAAACATTATTACGGGGAGTTTGAGGAAAGGAAATCGTTTCTACCAGAATGCCACGTAGAGTACTACTATTAAAAATTTTGTAATGTGTCTAGTAGTCTTCACAGAGTTGTATCACAATTTCGTATCCTTTTTCTTTTCTTTTTTTGAGGCGAGGTTTCTGCATACTGCAACCTCTGCCTCCCAGCCTCAAGCCATGCTCCCACCTCAGCCTCCCAAGTAGCTGGGACTCTAAATACATGCCACCACGCCCGGCTAATTTTTTTTTTTTCTTTTTTCTTTTTTTTCTTTTTTTTTTTTTTTTTTGTATTTTTGGTAGAGACGGGATTTCACTGTGTTGCTCACACTGGTCTTGAACTCCTGAGCTCGAGTGATGCCACCCGCCTCGGCCTCCCAATGTGCTGGGGTTACAGGCGTCAGCCACTGCGCCTGGCCTGTATCCTGCTTTTTCAAATAACATTTCTCTGTTACGGCATCAAAGACTGCATAGTTCTCCAGTGGCTGTATCATGATTTAAGTATTTCCCTGATTGTTTCTTTTTTCCCTGTTTTAAATAATGCTGTAGTGAATATCTGGTACATTCGACGTGCTTTTTTTCGATTTTGTTTTGGTTTTTGTTTTCTTTCGGATTATATTCCTGGGATAGATTTCCCGTCCTGGGATAACTGGCCAAAAGAAGGTGGGTTTTTTTTTGTTTTGTTTTGTTTTTGTTTTTTTTTTTTTTTTTAAAGTAAATATTTGGGATGGGCTTGGTGGCTTACGCTTGTAATCCCAGTGCTTTGGGAGGCGGAGGTGGGAGGATCGCTTGAAAGGCTCAGCAGTTCGAGATTGCAGTGAGCTACGATCCAGCCCCTACACTCCAGCCTGGGTGACACAGCAAGACCCTATCTCTAAAAACATTTTTTAAATTAAACTTTTTATTTTGAGAACATGGTAGATTCATGTAGAGTTGTAAGAAACCATGTAGAGAGATCCCAAGTATTGTTTATTCATTTTCCCCCAGTAGTAACATCTTGCCATCAGAATATTGACATTGGTGCAGTCAAGATACAAGAAGTTTCCATCACCACAAGGATTCCTCTAGCTGCCCTTTTATAGCCACACTTCCCTCCCCCCACCTCCTCCCACCACTAATCTGTTTTCCATTTCTGCCATTTTGGTATTTCAAAAGTGTTATATAAATGGAATCGTACAGTATGTGACTTCTTGGGATTGCTTTTTTCACTCGGCATTGTTCCCCGGAGATCATCCAAGTTGTTGCGTGTATCAATAGTTCGTTCCCTTTTATTGCAAAGTATTCATGGTTTGTTTAACCATTCACCCTCTGAAAGACATCTGGGTGGTTTTCCGTTTGGGGTTATTATGGATAAAGCTGCTGTGAAAATACATGTACAAGATTTTGTGTGAACATAAGTTTTTATTTCTCTGGGATAATTGCCCATGAGTGCAATCATTGGGTTATGTGGTAGTTGTATCTTAGTTTTACAAGAAACTGCCAAGCTGTTTTCCACAGTGGCTGTACCATTTTGTACATGCACATTTTATGGTTCTTCATTCATATTGCTAAATTGCTTTCAAAAAGGATTGTGCGGCCGGGCCTGGTGGCTCACGCCAGTAATCCCAGCACTTTGGAAGGCCAAGGTGGGCAGATCACTTGAGGTCAGGAGTTCCAGACCAGCCTGGCCAACATGGCGAAACCCCGTCTCTACTAAAAATACAAAAATTAGCTGGGTGTGATGGTGCATGCCCATAATTCCAGCTACTTGGGAGGCTGAGGCACGAGAATCGCTTGAACCGGGGAGGCGGAGGTTGCAGTGAGCTGAGATCACGCCATTGCACTCCAACCTGGGCGACAGGGGGACAGTCTGTCTCAAAACACCAAAAACAAACAAACTCCACAAAAAAAAAATAAAAAAGATTGTGCTGAAATACATCAACACTAAGAATGTGTGTATATACAATAATCAAATGTATACACATATACACACATTGTGGGCTTTTGATGGAGTCCTGGGTGAGGCTATGTGGGCAGCCTTGGAACAGCCACAGTGGGTCAACCGGTGCCTAGTCACACCCATCCTGGGCTCACAGCAGTGGCCCTCATGTGCACTCATCGTCAAAGCCTGGAAGGAATCTGAATACCAAGTTTGCTCTACTGTTGGAATTTAAAGAACTTTTATTGGCTAGGTGTGGTGGCTCATGCCTGTAATGCCAGCACTTTGGGAGGCCGAGGCGGGTGGATCACCTGAGGTCAGGAGTTCGAGACCAGCCTGGCCAACATGGTGAAACCCTGTCTCTACTAAAAGTACAAAAATTAGCCAGGCGTGGTGGCGGGCATCAGTAATCCCAGCTACTTGGGAGGTTGAGGCCGGAGAATCGCTTGAACCCAGGAGAAGGAGATTGCAGTGCGCCAAGATTGCGCCATTGCACTCCAGCCTGGGCGACAAGAGCAAAACTCCATCTGAAAACAAACAAACAAACAGGCTGGGCGCAGTGGCTCACACCTATAATCCCAGCACTTTGGGAGGCCAAGGTGGGCAGATCACAAGGTCAGGAGTTCGAGACTAGCCTGACCAACATGGTGAAAACCCATCTCTACTAAAAATACAAGGCCGGGCGCGGTGGCTGAAGCCTGTTATCCCAGCACTTTGGGAGGCCGAGGCGGGTGGATCACGAGGTCAGGAGATCGAGACTATCCTGGCTAACATGGTGAAACCCCGTCTCTACTAAAAAAAAAAAAAACAAAAAACTAGCCGGGCGTGGTGGCGGGCGCCTGTAGTCTCAGCTACTTGGGAGGCTGAGGCAGGAGAATGGCGTGAACCTGGGAGGCGGAGCTTGCAGTGAGCCGAGATCACGCCACTGCACTCCAGCCTGGGAGACACAGCGAGATTCCGTCTCAAAAAAAAAAAAAAAAAAAAAAAAACTCTGCCGGGCGCGGTGGCTCACAAAAAAAATTAGCTGGGCGTGGTGGCATGCGCCTGTAATCCCAGCTACTTGGAAGGCTGAGGCAGGAGAATAGGTTGAATCCGGGAGGCGGATGTTGCAGTGAGCCGAGATCGCGCCACTGCACTCCAGCCTGGGAGACAGAGGAAGACTCCGTTTCAAGAAAAAAAAAGAACTTTTATTGACTTTGAAATGTATTGACTCCGTACACACACACACACACACACACACGCACACACAGGTAGTACATAAGAATGTATAATTTTAGGGTGTAGTGGCACCCACCTGTAGTGCCAGCTACTTGGGAGGCTGAGGTGAGAGGATCGATTGATCCCAGGGGGTGGAGGCTGCAGTGAGCTCTGATTGTGCTACTGCACTCCAGCCTGGGAGACAGAGGAGATCTCGTCTCAAAAAAACAAACAAAAAAGAGAATATATAATTTTTTGTCCACATCCTTTTGAGTATTGGCTCTTAAAATTTAAAACTTTGTTTGCCAATTTACTAATATTTTGTTATGTTGCTTTCTAAACAGACCTTTTTCAACTTCTTTCTGCATGTTGATTTTACAATAATCAAACCAAACCTATACCCTTTTCCTGTTCCCTACAGAGCTACACGCAACAGCCCTTAGTTTCTAATTAGAGCACTGGGTGAAATAGCTTTGATTTCATTCTGTTGGGCTTTGAAGTTCACCAAGTAGTAGCTTTCCTGGTTTATTTTGTATTTTTAAAAGTACACTCATTCATTTTAGAAAATTTGGAAAAATTTAAAAAGCACTGAGAAGAAAAAGCTATCCATTATTATCCCATCAAATGTTTTATATACTTGAAGTCATTTTTCTATGCATTTAGATTTTTTTTTTTTTTTTTTTTTTTTTTGAGATGGAGTCTCGCTGTGTTACCCAGGCTGGAGTGCAGTGGCACGATCTCGGCTCACTGCAAGCTCCTCCTCCCGGGTTTACGCCATTCTCCCACCTCAGCCTCCGAGTAGCTGGGACTACAGGCGCGCACCACCACGCCCGGTTAATTTTTTGTATTTTTAGTAGAGACAGGGTTTCACCATGTTAGCCAGGATGGTCTTGATCTTCTGACCTCGTGATCCGCCCGCCTCGGCCTCCCAAAGTGCTGCGATTACAGGCTTGAGCCACTGAGCCTGGCCGCATTTAGATTTTTTTTAATTGGGATATTTTACACAGGGGTCTTTTAACATTTTTATCTATTTATTTATTTTGAGGCCAAGTTATGAGACTGGCTAGTTTTTGTATTTTTGGTAGAGTCGGGGTTTTGCCATGTTGCCCAGGCTAGTCTTGAACTCCTGGGCTCAATCCATCTGCCCACCTCTACCTCCCAAAGTGTTGGGATTACAGACGTGAGCCACTGTGCCCAGCTGAGCTTAGTTTGTTGTTAATAACGTTTTATTTTCACAAATATCATAATAAAGACAATGATCTCATTGTAATTTAACAAACTCTTAAGAACAAATACAGTCTTCTAGGTCTAAATGCAGGTTTAAAAGGTATAACAGATTCTGTCAAAAATCTGTTCTTGTGAATTTTTTTTTTTTTTGAGACGGAGTCTTGCTCTGTTGCCCAGGCTCTAGTGCAATGGCATGATCTCGACTCACTTGCAACCTCTGCCTCCCAGGTTCAAGCAATTCTCCTGCCTCAGCCTCCCAAGTAGCTGGGATTACAGGTGCGTGCCACTACGTCCGGCTACTTTTTGTGTTTTTAATAGAGGTGGGGTTTCACAATGTTGACCAGGCTGGTCTCAAACTCCTGACCACAGGTGATCCACCTGCCTCAGCCTCCCAAAGTGCTGGGATTACTGGCGTGAGCCACTGCGTCCGGCCTTTTTTTTTTTTTTTTTTTTCCCTGAAACATGGTCTTGCCCTGTCGCCCACGCTGGAGTACAGTGGATACTCACAGCTACAGTCATAGCTCACTGTAGCCTGCAACTCCTGGGCTCAAGGGAGCCTCCTGCCTCAGCCTCCTGTGTAGCTGGGACTACAGGTGTGCACCACCATACCCAACTATTTTTAATTATTTTGTAGAGACAGAATCTCACTATGTTGCGTAAGCTGGTTTCAAACTCATGGGTTCAAGCGATCTACCCCCTTTGGCATTCCAAAGTGTTGGAACTACAGGCGTGAGCCATGGCGCCTGGCCTCCTGTGAATTCTTCATGGACATTAAAAATGAATAAGAAACTGTTTTGAATATGTATTGGTAGAGTAAAAGGAATGTGAGATATGAGAACGCTATCCAAGTTCAAGCTATTACATGTTCTCTGTGTAATTTGTCCTTGTTTATTTGCATCATTTTGCTGGCCATTCATTTGCTGGTTCCTCCTTATCGCCTTGACGCTTACATGTTGGAGAGCTCTAGAATTCTGTCCTTGGGGCCGGGTGTGGTGGATCAGACCTGTAATTCCAGCACTTTGGGAGGCCGAAGTGGGCTGATCACGAGGTCAGGAGATCGAGACTATCCTGGCTAACATAGTGAAACCCCGTCTCTACTAAAATACAAAAAATTAGCTGTGCGTGGTGGTGCGCTCTTATAGTCCCAGCTACTTTGGAGGCTGAGGCAGGGGAACCACTTGAACCCAGGAGGCGGAGGTTGCAGTGAGCCGAGATTGTGCCGTTGCACTCCAGCCTGGGCAACAAGAGCGAGACTCCATCTAAAAAAAAAAAAAAAAAAAAAAGAATTCTGTCCTTGGAATTCTTTCCTATTTTCTCTATACTAACTCCCATGACAATAGTCCAGTTTCTCAGCTTCAAGTGTACTGTATGCTGATCACTCCTAAGGGCTCATCTCTAGTCCAGTGCTCCCTGAACCCCTGATGTGTCTCTGCCTATTCCATACCTCCAGTTGGATGTCTGCTTGGGCATCTCAAAACCTATGTCCACATCCAAACTTTTTTTTTTGAAACAGGGTCTTGCCCTGTCGCCCAGGCTGGAGTGCAGTGACATGATTTCCACTTACTGCAACCTCCGCCTCCCTGATTCAAGCAATTCTCCTGCCTCAGCCTCCTAAGTAGCTGGGATTACAGGCACGTGCCACCACACCCAGCTAATTTTTGTGTTTTTAGTAGAGACGGGGTTTCACCATGTTGGCCAGGCTGGTCTCGAACTCCTGACCTCAAGTGATCCACCTGCCTCGACCTCCCAAAGTGCTGGGATTACTGGTGTGAGCCACTGCACCTGGCCACATCCACACTTTTTTGATCTTTCTCCTCAAGCTACTTCTTCAAAGTGGTCCCCATCTCAGTAAATGGTAGCTGCATCCTGCTAGTTGTTCAAATTAAAAATCTTGCAGATTTTTTTTTTTTTTTAATGACACAAGATCTTTCTTATTCTGTCGCCCAGGCTGGAGTGCAGTGGTGTGATCTCAGCTCACTGCAGCCTCAACCTCCCAGGCTCAAGTGATTCTCCCACCTTAGCCTCTCAGGTAGCTGGGACTATAGGCGCACAGCACCATGCCTGGCTAATTTTAAAAATTTTTTGTAGAGTTGGAGTTTCACCATGTTGCCCAGGCTGGTCTTGAGCTCCTGGGTCTCAAGCGATCTGCCCACCTCGGCCTCCCAAAGTGCTGGGATTACAGGCGTGAGCCACTGCGCCCAGCCTTGCGACTTACATATGAGCTACGACTTATATATCAGCTATTATATATCAGTATATATAATACTACGTCTTATATATCAACTTTTCCAGGTACATCCGGGATCTTCCCACTTCTCACCACCTTGGTCCAGGCCACCATCGTTTATTGCTGATTATTATAATTGCCTCCTAACTGGCCTCCTTCCACCTGAATCCTCCAAGTCTAGTCTCCACATAGTGGAACTGACATGTTTCACTTTGGGACATCTCTGCTCTAAACTTCCCAATGGCTTCCCATTTCAGAGTAAAAATCAAAGGTCTTAGAATGGCCTGCGGCACGGCCCTGCATGATCTCTCCCGGCACCTACCATTTCTCCAGTCTCAACTCCTTGCACACTGGCTCCCCCTGCTGTTTCTGGACTGTATCAGGCAACATCCTGCTTCAGGGCCCCTGCACCTGTTACCTGCAATGCCCTTCCTCCACAAAATTCTACATGGCTCCCGTCCATCCTTTAATCAGGTGGTTTTTGTTGTTGTTGTTGTTGTTTTTCCCAAAGTCACCTTTTCAAAGAGTCCTCCTCTGATGGCCCTATTTAAAATCATAACTCCCAACTTCTCCATGACGTTTCCTATCTCTACTTACCGACTTATTTTTCTCTAGAGCATTTATCACCACTCAACAGACTACAAAGTTTGTTTATTTATTTATTTATTTACTTACCTATTTAATTATCTGTCTTCCCCCACCAGAATGTAAACCCTATGAGAGCAGGGATTTTTTTTTTTTTTTTGGTTCTCCTTTCCCTGCCCACAACTGCAGGATCCTCATTGCCTGAAATAGTGCCTTATACATAGGTAAGCACCCAGTGAATTTTTTAAAATGGATGATTGAATTCCAATTTGTGATGAGATCAACTAGAAAATTTGGATGTGCATTAGAAAGAATAAGAGTAGATTGTTTCCAGAAAGCAATTGAATTTTGGCACCATTGATGTCAAAGCCATCTGTGAGTTGTATTATCATGTCTTCTCTATAGATTATTCTGTAAGTGACTCTTAATAGAGTAAATGTGGCAAGTTTTGGGTGCATGGAGGGAAGGCGCTTCATCATGGTGATCGCTTGTATTCAGTATGCCACACTCTTGTCCTGGTTTTTTTTTGTTGTTTGTTTGTTTGTTTGTTTTTTGTGTTTTTTTTTTTTTTGGCAGTCTGGCTCTGTCACTCAGGCTGGAGTGCAGTGGCAGGATCTTGGCTCACTGCAACCTCCACCTCCCGGGCTCAAGTGATTCTCCTGCTGCAGTCTCCTGAGTAGCTGTGACTACAGGTGTGCACCACCACGCCTGGGTATCTTTTGTATTTTTAGTAGAGACAGGGTTTTGCCATGTTGGCCAGGCTGGTCTCCAACTCCTGACCTCGGAAAATTCGGCTGCCTCAGCCTCCCTAAGTCCTGAGATTACAGGTATGAGCCACCGCGCCTGGCCTTGTCCTGGTACCTTGCCAAGCAGTGCACAGTGGTGTTCCATATTTCCTACATCATGTTCTTCCACTTTGGGTATAATTTACTGACTATTCCAGTACTGTGGTTCTATATGAGTCCTTCTACTTACGATTCTCTTTCATCATTCTTCTTGATCTTTTTCTCTTGAAGTTTCCTTTATCCCTCCAACATTCTCTCAGTGTCTCTTCTATAGTTAGTCTGAGTTCTTTAATATAATTCATCATGTTCCCATGTCTTAAAGTTATTAAATATTTAAGTTTTCTACAAAATCTGAGATACATATATATATTTTTTGAGACAGGTTCTCACTTTGTCACCCAGACTGGAGTGCAATGTTGTGATCATGCCTCACTGCAGCCTCCAAATCCTGGGCTCAAGCAATCCTGCTGCCTCAGCCTCCAGAGTAGTTAGGACTATAGGCCCATGCCACCATGCCCAGCTAACTTTTGTACTTTTTGTGAAGATGGGGTTTCACCATGTTGCCCAGGCCGGTCTCGAATTCCTGGGTTCAAGTGATCTGCCCACTTCAGACTCCTAAAAAGCTGAGATTACAGGTATGAGCCACCACACCCAGTCATAAAATACTTATTCTTTAGTTTAGTAAATGCTTTTAGAATTAGGTGAATGCTCTTCCTTAAAATAGATGACCAGTGAAGGTTGTAGGTTGTCTAAACATAATTTCAAAAAGAAAATGAAATAGGCACTGAGAAATCCATGTAGTTCTTATAAATACTCATGACCCACTCTTGTCATTGTAAACACATGTAAATGACCAAAGCGGTTTCCATGGACTACCTGGATATATGTGCATTCATTGGCTCACTGGATCTCCATAGTGAGCTCAGCCATAGGGAAATACACATAAACATTTTGAATCTATAAAGTGCATAAGCAATATTAAGACTGTAAATATGTTTTACTTATAGTCTCATTCTCTATTACATCAGACTCTGTATTTGCTATGCATCTTTCTACCACGAAGAATCTGGCCTTGGTACTCAGACAGACCTGAATATGAATACTAACTAGTTTTACTACTTACGGCCTCAGTACTCTTTCCCACCTTCCACCTTTTTAAAATGGAGTTGATCAGCTGGGCATGGTGGCTCACACCTGTAATCCTAGCACTTTGAGAGGCCAAGGCAGGAGGATCACTTGAGGCCAGGAGTTGGAGACCAGCCTGACCAACATAGTAAGAACCTGTCTCTATAAAAAAAAAAAAAAAAAAAAAAAAAAAAGAGTATGTGATGAACAGAAAAGATATTGGTAAGTGAAATAAGAAGGTTATAAAACAGCATTCTTTCATTCTATTTTTGTTAATAAATTCTATACATGCATTGGCTGGGTGTGGTGGCTCACATCTGTGTAATCCCAACTACTTTGGAAGGCCAAGGCGGGTGGATTGCTTGCATTTAGGAGTTTGGGACCAGCCTGGGCAACACAGTGAGACCCCATCTCTATAAAAAAATTAAAAAATTAGCCAGGTGTGGTGGTGTGCGCCTATAGTCTCAGCTACTCAGGGGGCTGAAGTGGGAGGATTACTTAAGCCAGGGAGGCAGAGGTTGCAGTGAGCTGAGTTTGTGCCACTGTACTCCAACCAGGGTGACAGAGCAAGACCCTGTCTTGAAAAAAAAAGTTAATTAAAAAAAAATTCTGGCCGGGCGCGGTGGCTCAAGCCTGTAATCCCAGCTCTTTGGGAGGCTGAGACGAGCGGATCACGAGGTCAGGAGATCGAGACCATCCTGGCTGACACGGTGAAACCCCGTCTCTACTAAAAAATACAAAAAACTAGCTGGGCAAGGTGGTGGGCGCCTGTAGTCCCAGCTACTCGGGAGGCTGAGGCAGGAGAATGGCGTAAACCCGGGAGGCAGAGCTTGCAGTGAGCTGAGATCCGGCCACTGCACTCCAGCCTGGGCGACAGAGCGAGACTCCGTCTCAAAAAAAAAAAAAAAAAAAAAAAATTCTATATATGTATTTAGTGTGTATTTCTGAATGGTGGGAAAATGAGAGATTTTAATTCCCTCTTAAATTTTAAAATGAAATGTGCTTGTCTCCCTACAGTGATCATGTGCTACTTGTGTAATAAAAAGTTATTAAAAATAAAAATGCAGCAGAAGTGCATCTTGGCGGTTGTTTGGTTTCACAAGGAGTGAGTTATACTTGGCACATTATGCTTTGCTCTTACCACGTGTTTCCTCTTGTGATCTGTAGAGAAGTCCTCTGAGGCGAGAAGTGGCAGAAGTTCCTAAAGGGCTGTGCCTTCACCTGTTGCCGGCACGCAGCTCCACAAAGGGGCGCTGAGATGGTTACTATCATGCTTGGGCCACAGGACTCTGTCATTCAGGCTGGAGTGCAGTGGCGCAATCTCAGCTCACTGCAACCTCCACCTGCCAGGTTCAAGTGATTCTTGTGCCTCAGCCTCCCAAGTAGCTGGGATTACAGGCACCCACCACCGCACCCAGCTAATTTTTATATTTTTAGTAGAGATGGGTTTTCACCATATTGGCTAAGCTGGTCTCAAACTCCTGATCTCAGGTGATCTGCCCGCCTCAGTCTCCTAAAGTGTTGGGATTCTCGTGAGCTACTGCACCCGGCCTGGGACAGAAGTGTAGTCCAGATGTCACGTGCTGGCCATCACCAGGAGGTTACATTTTGCATCTCTTTGAGCTCACCAGCTCGGCGTGGGTATGTTAGAGCAGGACGTAGTCATGCTTGGCCAAGGGAGTGCTTAGTCCTGCCTCAGTGCCATGCACCACCCCACATTCTGTGGTTCAGGACCTGGCCAGACTCGCTGAGGTTCTCACAGCCGTTTAAGGCAGGGTTGGCTTCTGCTTGTCTTTGCATTCTGTGAACACTCACTTTCTGCTGCTGTTACCTCCTCTGACTTTTGCACTGAGGCCTGCCGCCTCGACTCCCCCTTGGTGAGTGTCTCTTAGGCTCAGCTCACACCTTCTCCTGCTCACCAAGACCTCACCCTGGGCCTGCCTGGTGTCTGCTGCCCCCGTGCCAATCCTCCCCACCCCAGCCTCACTCCTGCTTCCACAGCCTCCTCTGGCCTGCACCCTGCATGTGCCCTGGAGCCGCCCACTGTTCTTTCTCTGAATCAGTATCTGTGCCCTGTGATTTAGTTGTATGCTCCTCATTCTCTAATTGTGTCCTCTAAATGGCCATCTTCTCTCCCCTAGAAGACTGTGGCCTCCTTGCAGGCAGATGCTGTCGATATCATGGGAATGAGAACAGTTTTGACAGGTGACTGGCACTTCTGATGTGCCAGGCCCAGGGCTGGACGATTTACCTAATTATTTCATTCCATGATGACAATAAACCTGTGTGATCCCATTTGACAGATGAAGAGAGGTTGAGTGGCTTGTCCAAGGTCACCTAGTTGGGCAGCGGTAGAGCAGGGATTCTCAGCACATCCATCTGACTATAAGCCTGTGCTTTTCGCTGCTGTGCAACCCTTTGTC
Source organism: Macaca thibetana thibetana (assembly GCF_024542745.1). NCBI lineage: Eukaryota > Metazoa > Chordata > Mammalia > Primates > Cercopithecidae > Macaca > Macaca thibetana. The sequence continues at coordinate 121,413,167 of NC_065585.1, forward strand.
CCTGCTTGTTGCTGGACTCACATTTCCTTGGGTGTTCTTCCTGATGGCCTCCACTGAGTCTGCTTCTTGATGGCAGAACAGCCTCCTGCTGCCTTGAAAGACATTACATTCTCTCCCCAAGATGCCCAGGGCCGGCTTCCTTTGTGCTCAGAGAGTGGGGTGGGCTGAGGACACTCAGAGCTTGGTGTGTTCTCCCACCCCCACTTTCTTGCCCTTGTGCACCCTGCACTGTGCCACAGCCTCTCTCCCAGCCCCTTTTCCTGCGGACACCCAAGCTGCCAGAGGGTTCTCGCCAGACCCACAGGGATCCCTGAGCTGCAGGTCTGCCATCTCTCACTAGAACTGGTAAGAAAATGGAACCACAGTTCACCAAAAGGCCCCAAGGAGAGGCTCCGGACTGAAGACAGTGACCCTGGGTTCACACCCTCCATCTGGACCTTTCCCCTCTATAGCCTCCCTCCCCTTCCCCCAATCAGAGTCTTTGCTTTGGGGCCCAAGCCCTGGGCTAAGCTCCACCCCTCTCCCAGCATCCTAAAGTTTGGGGGCTGCATTCAAGTCAGAGATTTCCAAGTAGGGGGTGTGTTGGAGGGACTTCTGAGGGCAGCTTGTCCTGGAAGAATGGGGGAAAGGCAGCGTATGTTGCTGTCCCTGAGGACATCTGTGTAGCTCCCTGGGAGACCCTCTGCCCTTTCCCCCTCCCACCAGCCCGGCGAACAGGGACCAAGCCTGCTTATTATCACCTGACGCTGCGCAGCCACTGATCCCATTGGTGGAGCCAGATTCGGTCTGGCTCTCTCGTTCTTTCTCCCTTCTCTGCCTCTCTCTCCTCCACGCTGCTTTGATTTCGCTCTTGCCTCTCTTCTTGCGCTGCTCAGCTGGGAACATCGTCTCACCAGGGGCAGCAGCGACGCGCGCTGCACAGCCAGACAGGAGCTGGCTGCGGGGCATGGAAGCAGCCTCCTTGGCAGCCGGGAGAGGAGCGAGCGCACACCACTGCCTGTGACCCAGGCGTCCGGCTGCTGTCCCCTGCCTGGGATCTCATCCACACAGAGATCTGTCCCTGTCCTCCCTGCCAGCTTTTCCTCTGCAGAGCCCAGTGGAGCCAGGTGAGTACCCTTCCTCCCTGGAACATGCTGCTGTTGATCCTGAGTAGCCAGGAGCTGGGGGCGCTAGGGTCCTGCCACCACCCAGGGTGTCCACCTGGACTGCCAGGCCTGACGACCTTGTCCCCTCTCCCCCAGGCCTTTGGCAAAGTGGTTAATGGCTGAATCCAGTCTCTGGGGCACCACAGTTAGTCACCCCGTGACCATTCTGCTGCAGTCAGCGATGCCAACAGGGACAGCAGGGTGGGGGAAGCATTCCCTGTGGCAGGGCGGCTGTTCTGAATGGACATGGGGAAGGGGCACCGGTGTGAGCGGCGTGTGTGTGTGCGCGCTTGCGAGTTGGCTGGAGGCTTGCTGGCGCAGATAGGTCCGTCTGCCTGCAATCATGCTCATGTGTGGGTTTTGAATGGTGTGAGGCATGTCTAGAAACATATCTTTCTGGCACACGTGAGGTACGTGTGTTGGGGGGACTTATCCGAGTAGCCTGTGGGTGTGCGTGGGTGGGGACACTATGAGGCAGTATATTTAGGGGTAACCATGTCCCTTCTCATGTGTGTGGGAGTGTATGCAGACAGGGGCTTTCTATGTGGGGAGGTGAGACCCAGAGCAGGACGGGGTGGGTAAAGAGAAGAGGGGGCAGAAACCATTGTCTGTGGGCAGAGCCACGTAGGTGCACAAACCTGTTGGCACGAAAGCTCAGGGCTGGCAGAGTGTGGCCAGAGGCAAACACATTTTCAAAGTCTGTCTTTGAGCCTGGCGATGATTCGAGAGAGAATACCAGACTTCGGGCGGGGGCTGCTGTGTGTATGAACACACATGTGTGTGCAGGCAGGCGTGTGGGTTGCGTGCCTTCTTGTGGAGGTGGCACGCACGCATGTTGGTGCCTGTGGCGTCCTCTTTTCCCCAAATATGGCTTGTGAGGAGGTGTGCGTGGACGTGTGTGCGTGAGCCTGTGGACATGAACATGTCTGGGTGTGCATGGAGGTGACAGCTTGAAGAGGGAAAACTGCGGGGCATTCTTAGAATGTAGAAGGTGGCGGGAGGCACCTGAGTGTGTAGATGGGTGAGTGGGAGTGAGGACGTCCGTGGAAGTGTGGGATGCGGGTGGGTGGGCACTCTTGGCACATGTGTGTATGTGCATGCGTGCCTGCCTGTGTGTGGATGTGTACATGCCTGTCTTGGGGTGGATCCACACAGGAGTGTGGGTGTTTCTCGGGTGTTGCCTCAACCTGTCCCTCACACCCTGCCCTTCCCCAGTCTTCTGGGTGTAGAGAACTTGGGTTCACACCCACCCCTCTGTCCACCCCAGCTCACTCACTGCCGCCCTCCCAAGTTAGGGTGGGGATGTCATCTCAGCTTTCCCAGAACTGTAGGGAGGAAGGCACAAGAAGACACCCAGGTCCTGGAGACCCCTACCACCACACACAGCTGCCCCTATTTCTAGGACTCCAAGGAGAGGCAGGAATAGGTGCCTGCTCATGGGACGAGTGTGGGCTGCTTCCGAGCGTGTAGGTGGGTGCCACTCAGGGCCTCTTGGGTAGGAGTGTGTCTGTGTTCGTGTGCGTGGGTGCTTGTGTGTGTGTGTGTGTGAGGCACATGTGTGTCTCCCTGAGAGCTTCTCACCAGGATCCCAAGAGGTGGTAACTCCTCACTGTTCCACACCTGTCCCCGTGAATTACAGACTGGTTTATTATGGTAGGGTTGCTTCCAGACACCCAATCCCATCTGTTTGATTTTGGGGTGGGCCTGGTAGCACCCCCATGCTTATTTACCGTAGGATTCCCCATGCACAAAGCCACTGGCATTTTGGCTCTGGAGTGGGAGGCTAAGATGAAACAGGACTTGAGTGACACCTGGGGCAGGTAAGGGCCATCACCCTTAGCCTTCACCCTGTACTTGCCATCCAGGCAACTCACAGGTTAATACAGAGGTGCTAGGCTCTGGAGCAAGCTTAATTGACAGGAAGGTGTGGGCTGGATCCTCTGGAAGCTATAAATAAAAGTACCTGCTTTTGCAGGCACAAGATGCCCTCACCACTAGCTCCTGGGCAAGGGGAGGAGAAAAAGAGGGAGAAAGAAGAGAAGGAGGTGACACTTAGAAAAATGAGGGGTGCCGGGAGCTGGGATGGAGGAAGGGATTGGAAAGCAGGAGACCAAATGCCCCTGGAGAACGCCCCACCCCCATCTACGGTCCCCTCCCAGACGCTGTCACTCCCCTTCCCTTCTCTCTTCCCCATCCCGGAGCTAGGCCAACCAGGCCAGAGTCACAGCCAGAGTCAGCTCTTCCCAGCTAAAGCACACATGAGAGTGACCGTGATGAGGTCTTCTCATAGCTGGACAAGCAGCAGACATAAGGGGAGAACCAAAGGAGGAAGACAGGGAGGGAGAGAAAATGCAGTTGCTTGAAAGGAAATGATAGAAGGAGGGAAAGTACAGGGTGGAAACACCACGGACACCCACGCATGCACACACGCCACACATGTGCCCCTCCACCCCCACATATGAGGGGACACCACCTTAGCTTAATGATCAAGAGCTTGGGAGCGGGAGTTCAAATCATTTGCTCCCTGCGTGGCCTTGGGCAGGTTAGTACCTTCCCGACCTCAGTTGCCTCATCTGTAAAATGGAGATAATGATAGTGTGTCGCTGCTTCCAAGCTTGCATGAGACGTCTGTGAAGTTATGAGCACATGGTTGGCCCCCAATAGATGTTAATGTTAAAAGTAATGATTGAAAGGAATCAAGAGAAGATTGGCTGAAGAGAAAGAGGGATTGTCAAAAAAAGTTATGGGTGGAAAAAAGAGCTTGAAGCCGGCTGTGTCGCGTGCCCCTCCCACCACGAATGTGTCCACATGCACCAACGTGGCACTTGTCCTTCCAGCCATGTACCGTGGCAACCCTTGCTGACCCCAGCGAGGAGAGAGGCCTGAATCCGAGGGCCCTGGCACCTGTGAGCTCTTGGCTGTCACCTGCCCCAAGCCTCGCACCTCCGCTCCACAGCAGGTGCTTCCTGTGTTTCCTCCGCCTCTCACCCGTCCTCTCCACCCCCACCCCTTTCTCTTTTCACGCCTGCTGGCTGAGGGCCCCCTCCCTCCTCGGCTCCATCTGCTGCAAATCTGTCCCCGCCCGGCTTTGCAGCGTTCCCACTGCCTCTGCCACCTGTCAGGTGCCGTCTGCTCTGCAGACCCCTCCGAGGAGAGCAGAGAGCCCCCCGGGCAGGCACCCCATTCCACCCTCTATCAACCTTCTCCAGCCTCCCCTGTGCAGTCTTTCCCATCTAATTCATGAGGCAGGTGGATTCCAGGGGTCCTTGAGGTTCCGCCTCAAAAGGGCTATTGGGAAGAGGACATTCCAGAAAGCTCGCTGGGGGCAAGGGAGATACTGACCCTTTTCCTCCTCCTCAGTCCCCACAGGAGACAACCCTGACGGGAGCATGGAGCTGCTGTCCACGCCCCACAGCATTGAGATCAACAACATCACCTGCGACTCTTTCCGCATCTCCTGGGCCATGGAGGACAGTGACCTGGAGAGGGTCACCCATTACTTCATTGACCTTAACAAGAAGGAGAATAAGAATTCCAACAAGTTCAAGCACCGGGTGAGTAGAAGGTGTCCCAGGAGCCCCTTCCCAGCTCCTGTTCCTGAAGGAAGCCAGATAAGGGAACACCTGGAAGTGATGGCTTGGAGTCAGAGGCCTGGTTAAAATCCACACTCTTCTTCCTGTGTCATTTTGGGAAAGTTACATGACCTCTCTGAGCCTGAGCTCCTTCCCTGGTGAAGAGGGAATAACAATGCCGAGCCTCGCGGGGTCGTGGAGAGGATGCAGTGAGTCATGTTTGCGTGGTGCTTGGCCCAGCGCCTAGCACAGAGGGAGCGCTGTTATCAGCGCCACGACTGAGACTTCAAGCAGGGGCAGAGAGCCCGGGTGGGGTGGGGCCGCAGGCATCGCCTATGGGGATGACGTCTCAAGTCTCGACAAAGCCCCGGCTCAGGGCACAGCCTCGCTGTTGGCTGGATGGGCCACGCGGGCCTCGGTCTGGGCGGGGCCCTTTTGCTGTGGCCTCAGTTCTCCCTCTCCGGCCCCTCACCTGCTGGCCTGCCATTTGCTTGACTTAGAAAAGGAATAGGAGAGAGTCTTCCGTGGGTGTGTCCTTTTCTGGGGTTAAAAGCCAGTGTGGGGGTGGGTGGGAGGAAGCCCCCCATCCTCTCAAGCTGGCAGAGGCAGGGGGAGTGAGGCGGCCAGCTGGCTCCCAGGCCGACGGCACCGGCGTGGGTTACTCACCCGCTCTCTTTCTCTGGAACCGGCTCTCCCGATCTGGGTGTCTTTTGGCAGGCCAGTTGCCACGGTGACGTGAATGTTCAACACCACCCCCTTAACCCTCCCCCCCAAAGAATAAGGCATATTTTCCCTTCCTCCCTGGCTTCTCAGCATTTGCCGTTGCCGTGGAGACGGCACTGCAGTGTGCAGAGCTCTCAAAGTCTCCTTAAAAAATGAAGGCCTTGCCGCCCTCAACTTCGTGGCTTTTCCCCTCCGTTCCCAAGAGAACAGGGTGTCAGGGGGGTTCGAGGAGGGGCCAAGACTGGGGAGCGTCTGTGTGGCCTTCCCAGGAAAATGGTGGCCAGGATAGGAAGCCAACGGATCCTCAAGATTGGTCCTGCTCAGGATAAACAGGGCCATCTGGGGAGTGGAGATTCTGGGGTGACGCCCAGATCGGGCATGAACCCCTGTTTGACGCCCGGCTCTCTGTCTGTACCCCATTTCTCAGGATGTCCCCACCAAGCTCGTGGCCAAGGCAGTGCCGCTGCCCATGACGGTGAGAGGCCACTGGTTCCTGAGCCCCCGCACGGAGTACAGCGTGGCCGTGCAGACGGCAGTGAAGCAGAGCGATGGGGAGTACCTGGTGTCCGGCTGGAGTGAGACAGTGGAGTTCTGCACTGGGGGTGAGACCCTGCTTTCATGCCCCTGTCCTGCTGCTTGGCACGTCAGGCTTAGTTGTGGTCAAAGCGGGGCTTCCTGGCAGTCGAGCAAACACTGACGAACGCCTTCTGTCCACCAGGCAGCATGCTTGGGCCACAGGGAAGGCACACAGGCATGACACCCTCCCTGCCTCCAAAAGCCACCCTTTCTCTTCTCTCACTGGAGGCAGATGTGAACCCCGCTAATCATGTTGGCAAGACCACTTCCATTAAGAAAGGGAGTTACTTTTCTGGCTTGGTACCAGATCACAGGCATCTTTGTAAACACTGTGGTCAAAGGTGCATGATGTAACATTTGCCATCTTGACCATTTTGAAGTGTACAGTTCAATGGTATTAAGTATATTCACATTGTTGTGCAGCCAATCTCCAGAACCTTTTTTTCTTGGAAAACCAAAACTCTATACCCATTAAACAACCACCCCCCGTTTCCCTCTGCCGGCTACCATTCTACTTTCTGTTCCTATGAATATGAGTCCTCTAAGTATCTCATATCAGTAGTACAATTGTACAGGATTTGTCTTTTTGTGACTGGAATATACCAGGATTTACTTCCTTTTTAAAACTGGATAGTATTTCATTGTATGGATAGACCACATTTTGCTTAATCAATTATCTGTCAATGTGCACTTGGTGGAGCAATCACATTTCGCTTGTTCTGAGCCTCCACGTAGCCTGGGAAAATGGTCCCTGGTCAACGGCCCTGCAAACTCTCTTAGCAGAACTTAACTTGTAGACTCCAGCACAAACAGCGGGCTTATGTGTGCTTGGTCACTCGTGACTCAGGGTCTGTCCCCACAAGATTGCATTCTTTTGGTGTTCACGGTGAGAGCTGCTCCAGATCTCTCTGTCACACGGAAGGGGCACAGAACATTCTCAGCCCCGGGCCTCTGAGGCTGCTGGCTCCATCCTTTGCCAAGATTTATGCCCCAAGTCTCCTTGAGCTGCTGTTGTCTTTTGAGTGGTGCTTTTTCTTTTTTTTTTTCTCCTTCTGTCTTTTTTTTTTTTTTTTGAGATGGAGTCTCGCTCTTGTCGCCTCCTGGCTGGAGTGCAGTGGTGTGATCTTGGCTCACTGCAACCTCTGCCTCCCTGATTCAAGCGATTCTCCTGCCTCAGCATCCTGAGTAGCTGGGATTACAGGCGCCCACCACCACGCCTGGCTACTTTTTTTTGCATTTTTAGTACAGATGGGGTTTCACCATGTTGGCCAGGCTGGTCTTGAACTCCCGACTCAGGTGATCCGCCCGCCTCGGCCTCCCAAAGTGCTGGGATCACAGGCGTGAACCACCGCGGCTGGCTGAATGGTGCTTTTTCTTAGTTCTGCTGCAGAACCCCACGCTCTGGAGGCCTCTTGCTCCTGGAGGGGAAAGCTCGGTTTCCCCTGAGACCTCCATGTGCAGTGGGCATTTAATTCAAATTGGGGATCTGGCTGCAATCCAGTCCACACTCCTCTCTCCAAACCAAGCACCCTGGCCAGGGATGCATCCACAAAGAGGGAAGGGCAGCTTCCTCCTTTGTACCAAGGAGCTGTATGTGCCAGCAGCAGCCTTCCTGGGGCTCCAGGGTTCAATGTTGCTATCCTGTTTCCAGCCTTCCCTGTTTCTCCTGAGATGCTCAAGCTGAGAGCCATTGCTCCAGACCCAGGACTGCCTAAACATTGCCTGGTCTCGCTTCTCCCTAGCCCCTCAGGAGCCCTCACCTGTGGCTACAGCTGGCTTCCATGGGGGTGGTGTGGGGAGCCTCCTATCTACTGGATTTGAGGGGCTTTCCCAAAAGGACCTCAAGCCCTCTCAAGTCTTCCTTTTTCCCATGAGTCCTCTTTTCACATGAGGATAGCCTGGGATCACAGCCCCTGGGCACCCTGGCGGGATTACTGGGCGACCCTCTGCCTTTTTGTGACCCAGAGAGCCCCAAGACTCTGGCATTGTGGTTGCAGAGGTGATGAGGACAGACAGCATGCAGCGCTCTGTGTTTCCAGCAGAGGCCAGCTGGCCTGTTCCCATCTGAGTTTAAGGTTCTGCGACTGTCTAGTCGCCTCTGCTGTTCTGACAGACAGAGGTTGGCCGGCACGCACAGGGTGGGGTGGGGTGGGGACAGGAGGTGTTTGTGCTCCTCAGCTGGCCCTCAGCTCACCCACTGCATCTGGGATCTTGCAGATTATGCCAAGGAGCACCTGGCTCAGCTGCAGGAGAAGGCCGAGCAGATCGCAGGCCGCATGCTCCGCTTCTCCGTCTTCTACCGCAACCATCACAAGGAGTACTTCCAGCATGCCAGGTATGGGTGCGGGCTCCCGGCTGGACCTGCCAGGCCTCTCCTCCCTCCCAGCCCTTCCTGTTCCTGTCCTGGCTGTCTGAGGTCACCCCCACCCCCGTGGCTGCCAGTCCCTCCTCTAGGATTGACATGCCCTGACGTCACCAGGCTGGCTCTGAAGAGACTGCTGCTTTGGGGATTGGGCTCAGGGAAGATCAAGGGCTCTGGGGACAGGGCCTTCTGCAAGAGTGTTGTACTAACGAGCCTGGGAGAATGAGATCTGGGTTTGCTCCCGCTCTGGGACAGTTCTTTTCATGGGGGTCTACCACCACAGGTCTCTCTGATTCAGGCCCTGGGGCCAAAGGGGAGGTGGCAGGGAGTGCATAAAATGAGTGTTCTGATCACAAAAGGTTTGAGGAAGCACCCAGCTCATCGCTTTTCAAACTGGGTGCTCCCTCCAGGGAGACATGTCAGTGAACCCCTTAGAATGCTGCCATGGGGTTGGGGGGACCAGAGGATGAGGCTTGGTGGGCCCCACACCTGATGTCCAACCAGAGCAGCCTCAATTTTATTTGCCTGTGAGCCTTCCACGTATAATTTCTTTTGGGGGAAAAAAGAGAGAGATGCTGCAGTCTAAAAGTGTTCGAAAATTGGTGATCTGATCCAACACCCTTGGCCTACAGAAGAGGAGCACGAGGCCCAGAGGGAAGCAGCTTGTTCATTCGAGCCAGGGAGTCACTTGTCACTGAAGACAGCCAGGATCAGGCAAGAGTGAGGCAGGACCAGGAGTACCCACCCTCCCCAGGCCTGCTGGAAAGTGCTCCAAGACCACATCCTTCTGAGGCTCAGCCAGGGCAAGCAGCTGCTCTGCCTCTTTTTTTTTTTTTTTTTTTTTGAGACGGAGTCTCTCGCTGTCACCCAGGCTGGAGTGCAGTGGCGTGATCTCCGCTCACTGCAACCTCTGCCTTCTGGGTTAAAATGATTCTCCTGCCTCAGTCTCCTGAGTAGCTGGGACCACAGGTGTGCGCCACCATGGCAGGCTAATTTTTGTATTTTTAATGAAGCGGGGTTTCACTATGTTGGCCAGGCTGGTCTCAAACTCCTGACCTCAGGTGATCCACCCACCTCGGCCTCCCCAGGTGCTGGGATTACAGGCATGAGCCACTGTGCCTGGCCTCTGTCTGCCTTTATCCTTAGAGTCAGGGCAGTTTTAACCTCAGGGCAGTGAGGACCTTGGGAGTCTTTGGGGTTTGTATTAAAGAAGCAAGGCCTGCTTGGTGGCTCAAACCTGTAATCCCAGCATGTTGGGAGGCCAAGATGGGATCACTTGAGCCCAAGAGTTCAAGATGAGCCTGAGCAACATGGTGAGAACCCAATCTCTACAAAAAATTTAAAGAATTAGCCAGGTGTGGATCACTTGAGCCCAGGAGTTCGAGCTTGCAGTGAGCTGTGATTGTACCACTGCACTCCAGCCTGGAAAGTGAGTCAGTGGCCCAGTTTGGACTCCTTTATCAGGGAGAATGAGAGAGACAGGGAGCACCCATGTGTGCCAGGCACCTTACTTGGTGCCAGGATGTAAAGATAAAGGCAGAGTTCACCCTTTTGAGAACCTCAGAATCCAGTCAGCGAGACAGTATGGAAAGATTTCATGTGAAAGGTACGTGTAATTGTTGAGCACAGTTCAGTGTCCTGGCTGATGAAGTGGCTCACACCTGCAATCCTAGCACTTTGGGAGGCCAAAGCCGGAGGATCACTGGAGGCCAGGAGTTCAGCCTGGGCAACACAGTTAGAAGACTGGGTGTCCTGCACATAGTAGGCAGCCAAATATTTGTCAAGTGCGGGTGTCTGCTGTTCCTGGAAGGTTTTAGTGGGGAGCAGACGCGTGGCTGAGGCTTGAAGGCTGATTAGAAGTTTGCCAAGCCAGCTGGAGGAAGGTGGAGAGGGCGGTCAGTGCAGCAGAGGGAAGAGTCCTGCACAGGGGGCACAGAGGCAGGAGACTGCGTGTGCAGGAGGTGGGTAAGTAGGTGTGATGGCAGGAGGTGGGGAGTGGCGAGGAGACCAGAGAGATCACATCATGAGCCGCCATGCTTTTCACGCACGCCCCATCAAAGGGTTTCAAGTTGGGGAGTGACAGCTTCACATCTCTTCTCTGAGAAGGAGTGGGCTGGATGAATCCCTCTCCAGGGCCCTCTCTGCTCTTGCATTCTGGAATGTTCTATTTGCAACTAGTGGAGGCGGCTGGGGGAGGGCTGGGAGCTGGGCTGGCTCCCTCCCTCCTCGACCACACGCAGCAGCCAAGCCTCAGCCCGGCTCACCAGCCGCATCTTCTCTTCCCTTTGGCGTGTCTCCCTGGGGTGGGCAGGACCCACTGCGGGAACATGCTGCAGCCCTACCTGAAGGACAACAGCGGCAGCCACGGCTCCCCAACCAGCGGTATGCTCCACGGGGTCTTCTTCAGTTGCAACACGGAGTTCAACACGGGCCAGCCCCCGCAGGATTCCCCCTACGGCCGCTGGCGCTTCCAGATCCCAGCTCAGCGCCTCTTCAATCCCAGCACCAACCTCTACTTTGCGGACTTCTACTGCATGTACACGGCCTACCACTATGCTATCCTGGTGCTGGCGCCCAAAGGCTCCCTGGGGGACCGCTTCTGCCGCGACCGCCTGCCCCTCCTGGACATTGCTTGCAACAAGTTCCTGACCTGCAGCGTGGAGGATGGGGAGCTGGTCTTCCGCCACGCCCAGGACCTCATCCTGGAGATCATCTACACCGAGCCTGTCGACCTGTCCCTGGGCACCCTGGGGGAGATCAGCGGTCACCAGCTCATGAGCCTGTCTACTGCCGATGCCAAGAAGGACCCCAGCTGCAAGACCTGCAACATCAGCGTGGGCCGCTAGGGACTCCTGGGGAGCTGGGGGGCGAGGGAGAGAGGAGCAGAAGGTGGAGGTGGGTAGCCCAGGTTCAGGGAGCTTGCTTTCTCTCTCCTACCCCCCTGCTCCCTCCACTCTGCCCAGCTGCCCTCCCCCCGCCCCTTGGCATTGGAGGCAACAGACAGTGGTCCTCTTGGTAAGTGTGGCCCACCCCCGGCCTGGTGGACATGGAAAGGCTTCTCCTCCTCCATAGTTGGCAGCTGAGCTGGATTTCTGGAGAACTTCCCTTTTCCTCTGGTTTCCTTGTCCTACTGTTCTTTGCCTCATCCAGGTCTCTATGTCCCAAAGACCTGCCCACCTCCTGGGGCTCTCCCAGGGAAGCCCCTCTGGGCCAAAGCCCACGTGTAGCTTGGCTGCCTCCAGAGGAGATGCAGAGAGCTGTGGGGCGATCTTTCTTAGTCCCACTCACCCCACTCAGGGCCAACCACAGAATGCCCCCTCCCTGCTGAGCTGGGTCTCTGGGGCTTCCCACTCCAGGCCCGGATCCCTTCCTTCTATAAATAGTCTCCTGCACCACCATGACACCCTGGCTGCTCCTTGCCCCAAAGAACCCTCTTCCTGCATGGGAGAGCTGTCCCTCCTTCTCCACCTGCCCACCGGGACACTCCCCCTGCTCTCTAGAAAGGAATTCTCTTTCTTCTCTTGGCACTGGGGGCGTCAGGCTGTCGGGTGTTCCTTCCTCCCATACCCTACCATACCTTCTCCTTGCTTAGAGTATGGGGGTCTGAGACAGCAGCCACTGGGGTTGAGGAGGGGGAGGAGACCCCTGAGACCCAGAAGTGCCCCTTCCTCAGCTGGGAGTGGGCCGCCTCATGCTCTGCTGGGGCCTGGCATGGAACATGAGATCTGCAAGCTGTCCCGCGGGCCCCGGCACCCCGCCCAGCCGTGCACTTTGCTCACTCGCTCTGCCATGGTGCCGTGACTGTACTGTGCCCGTGCGTGACCTGGACTGTGGACCCTCTGCTGCTCCACCTCTCCCCTACCCACTGGCTCTGTCTGCTCTCCTGCCACCCTGCTGGCCGGGAGCCCCTCCCCGGGGAGTTCTTGGTGACGTCCTTCCCGGGCCTCCTTGTGTTTTTGCCTCATTCCTACTGTCGCACAGGTCACCAGGGTGGACTCCCTACAATCAGCAAAGCAAACAGAGAGCCTGTGGGAGGGGCTGACAGCAGCCGCCGGCTGTTTAGGGGATGACGGAGGTGACATCAGGCGGAGAAGAGTGCAGCCTCACAGTGACTTTCTCAGAGGTGACGGAGATGATGGATGAGCAGCTGGATTTCCATGACGAAGGACGGAAGCAGCGGCAGGCCGGCAAGACCATACCTCGGTGAGGGGCAGGTGGACAACCGTCGCCTCTCTGTAGCCAGGGGGAATTGTGTGGCCAGCTGTCTCTCTGGGATGGGTCAGGAGGCCTGGAGGCTTCCCGGGGAAAGAGGTGTGGAGAAGGAGAGAACATGGCCCAGGCCCTTTCCTTCCCCCTGTGCTGACAGCATTGCTGTAGGGGTGGCCTGCTGCCCTCCCCTGGCCCTCATGTTCCCCCGGGGCTGGGGTCCGCCTGCCTGTGCTGTGCTTGCGACGTGCATCAATAAACCACCATGGCCTGAGGGCCCTGCTCGTCTCAGTCCATTTGAGCTGCTGTGACACAATACCACAGACTGGGTGGCTCAAAAACCACAGATTCATTTCTCATAGTTCTGGAGACTCAGGAGGTCAAGATCAAGGTGCTGGCAGAAGCTGTGTCTGGTGAGGGCCTGCTTCACAGATGGCTCGTTTCACTGTGTCCTCACAGGGTGAAAGGGATGAGCAAGCTCTCTTGCCCCTCCTTTTTTTTGTAGAGTTGGGGGGTTTCACCTTGTTGCCCAGGCTGGCCTCAAACTCCTGGCCTCAAGTGATCCTCCCACCTAGGCCTCCCAAAGTGCTTGGGATTATAGGCATGAGCCACTGCTCCAGGCCATCTTGGGCCCATTTCATAAAGGCACTAATCCCATTCATGTGGCCCCACCCTCATGACCTCAGCTACTTCCAAGGCCCCGCTTCCTAAAACCATCACCTTGGAGTTAGAATTTCCACCTAGGGCTGGGTGCGGTGGCTCACGCCAGTAATCCCAGCACTTTGGGAGGCTGAGGCAGGTGGATCACAGGAGATCAGGGGTTCAAGACCAGCCTGGCCAATATGGTGAAACCCCATCTCTACTGAAAATACAAAATTAGCTGGGCGTGGTGGTGGGCACCTGTAATCCCAGCTACTCGGGAGCCTGAGGCAGGAGAATTGCTTGAACCCAGGAGGTGGAGGTTGCAGTGAGCTGAGACTGCACCATTGCACTCCAGCCTGGGTGACAGAGTGAGACTCCATCTCAAAAATAATAAAATAAAAGAAAATAAATGTCAACCTAGGATTTAGGGGGGACATAAACATTCAGACTATAGCACCCCATCTCTTTGGGCCAGTGATGGGGTGGGTGAGTTCTGCAAACCACAGAGGAGCTCAGGTGGGAATGCCCACAGGACAGGCCACCTGGAATCAGCTCCAAGGGAGCACCTGGTCCACTGTGGGAGGCGGGGCTGAGGATGTAGAGCCGAGTCTTCAGCTTGGAAGGGACTTTGGAGTCTTTTGGTCCCACCCAGTGTTTTCCATATGGGGCCTCCCACATGGGGCCTCCTAGGAGAGGACCCATAGCATCTGGAGACCCCATTTGGAGCCTCTGGAGGCTTTGAAGGCTTCCTACTATAGCAGCTTGCCATTGCTCCAGACCCAGATGCCACCAAATGTCCCTGTTCCAACTGCCTGAGTGTGCCCGCTCCCCGACAGAGCTCCCGTTTACAGATCCGAGTCACTTCTGCCTCTATCATTTTATCATTATCATTATTATTTTTGAGAGGGAGCCTCACTCTGTCACCCAGGCTGGAGTGCAGTGCACGATCTCAGCTCAGTGTAGCCTCCCCCTCCCAGGTTCAAGCAATTCTCCAGCCTCAGCCTCCCAAGTAGCTGGGACTACAGGTACATGCCACCATGCCTGCATAATTTTTGTATGTTTAATAGAGATGAGCTTTCACCATGTTGGCCAGGCTGGTCTTGAACTCCTGACCTCAAGTGATCCACCCACCTCAGCCTCCCAAAGTGCTGGGATTACAGGCATGAGTGAGCCACTGTGCCTGGCCATTATATTTATTTCTTGACACAGGGTCTTCCTCTGTTGTCCAGGCTGGAGTGCAGTGGCACGATCATGGTTCACTGCAGCCTCAACCTCTGGGACCCAAGTGATCCTCCCATCTCAGCCTCCAGAGCAGCTGGGACCACAGGCATATGCCACCCTGCCCAGCTAGGTTTTAAAAAATGTTTTATTTTGTAGAGACGGAGTTTCCCTGTGTTGCCCAGGCTGGTCTCAAACTCCTGGGCTTAAGTGATCCTCCTGCCTCCCAAAGTGCTAGGATTATAGGCTTGAGTCACTGCACCTGGCCTGCATCTATTATGAACTTATTGATATGGTCCTGTGCTGGAATAGAAAAGCTCTAGAGAAGTCAAAGTCCTCACCAACACTGCCTGACTCAAGGCCACGTTCATGTGTGTCATCCAGAGCTCAGGGCATAGCCTTTTTGGGGTAGAAAGGAAAGCGGAAGGGCAGATGACGGCTCCTGAGGGCCTACTATGCACCAGGCACCTGGGTGCTGTCACACACATCAACTTCTTTAGTCTTCACGATGTTTCTGGGGAGTATTATTCCCACTTAACAGAAGTAGAAACTGAGGCACAAAGCCTTGCTCGTGTCTCACAGCCAGTAAGTGATAGTGCCCAGGCTTTGATTGAGAAACCAGAATCTTCTCCTTTTCCGCCCTATGCCTGTCTTCTTTAGTGTATGTCAGGGGCCACCTGGGATAGTCCTGTTTCAGACACAGTGACACCCCCAGGGGTCCCCTCCACAAAGCCAGTTAAGCAAGTCTGTGCCTAGTTCCAGAATATCACCAGGGGGGTGCTGTGGAGTCACAGACAGCATGGAAGCTTGTTTTAAAGCCGTAGTGGAGCGGAGCAGGACGTGGTGTCACGCACCTGTAGTCCTAGCTACTTGGGAGGCTGACGTGGGAGGATCACTTGAGCCCAGGAGTTCAAGGCTGCAGTAAGCTATGATCATGCCACTGCAGTCCAGCTTGGGTCACAGAGTGAGACTCCAAGTTTTGAAAAACAAAGGGAGTAGTGGGCAGTAGCTCAAATCCAGCATTCTGAGGATGGAGTGACTCCGGATCAACCCTTCTGCCTCTGGGCGGGCCCGCACAGGATTCTCCACTCCCAGCTGAGAGGGTTTCAGTCCTCCAGAGGGTCAGGCTCCAGTCTTCCTTTTGTGAACCCTTTTGGGTTTCTTGGGAGGAGAGATTGGCTCCCAGAGACCTCATAGTGGAGCATGAAGGCAGAATGGAGGTGGGGTTGTGGGGGTCCCCAGGCAGGTTCCTTTGGAGAGCCTTCCGCTTCTCCTTCCTCTGTCCAGATGGCAAGTCCCGGCGTACAGCCAACCCTGCCACACTTGCTCGAAGCACCAGTCAGACAGAGCTGGGTCAGAAGGTCCACTGGAGTCCACCCTGGGGTCCTTTCTGGCCTGCTCTGACTTGGTGGAGGGAGAGAGGTCCACGTGCCAGTGCACACACACACACACACCCCTACACACGTACCCTCCCTGGGCTGGATTTAGAGGACAGCCTAGAAGGCACAGACAGCTCCCAGGTGAGGGACAACCCTGAACCCATAGCTGCCACTGCCCAGCTGGGGGGCCCTGAGTTAGCTCTGTCTGGCAGTGCAGGCAGCCAGGGAAAAGAAGGTGGCAGCCACAAGGGGAGGCTTCAGATTCCAGGTGAGGGGTTCCGCTGTGCAGGCACAAACACACAGACATACCTGACACAAACACATGGTGGCACACGCTTGGTCCCCGACACACACAACTCACAACCGAAACTCCTCTTCTCGGGTGCACACCCACCCTTGACTGCCGTTCCTCTGTCCCTGGACCAGCATCTTTCCTTTTAACCCTGGGCATCCCACAAAGTGGAGGGAGGGGAGGCACCCGCTCTGAGGACGCTAGCAGTTCCATTCGGCTTCTGTATGTGTCTCTTCTCCATGCTAGGAAAGAGGTGGCTGGGGTCCCAAGGAAGGGGACGAGGAGGGTCCATTCCCCGAAGTGGAGGGAGGCCTTCAGGAAGCGGAGCTGAGGTGATTGGCCATAAAACAGCTTGGCCACAACATCTGGAGCAGATTGAAACCAGATGTTCAAGGATGGGGGAAGGGAGGGTGTGGGATGGAGGGGGCTGGGGCAGCAGAGGCGGCAGCTCTCGTTGGCGGGAGGCTGGGCTGGGGGCTCAGGGTTCTCCGGGGAAGACATCTGGCTGCCTTGTCCCTCACTCTCCAAGTCAGGCATTACTATTTTTGCAAACTGGAGCAACAGATCTTTTCACAGATCCTAGAATCAGCCTTGTGCGTAGGGACAGTCGAGTACAGGGTGTGACTTGGGAGGTGCCCAGAAAGGGCCACCAGCTCGCCAGAAATATGTCCCTTGCTGCCCTGCAGCCCCCTCCTTGCTGTGGGCTCAGCGTTGCCCCTCCGGCAGGGGGAATTCTACACTAAGCTCCTAGTGCCTGCCTGGAAACTACTTTTGTACCTGAAAGTTTCCTTTTAGCACAGGAGTAGAGTTGTCTGGGAGCTAGCAGAGGAAAGGAAAACAGGCCTATTTATTAAGAGCCCCCTCTTTGCCAGGCACCATGACCGGCTCTCTTCAAAGGTTATCTCATTCCTTGTTTTTCCTGTCACTCAGACTGGAGTGCAGTGGTGTGATCTCGGCCCACTGCAGCCTCAACCTCCCAGCTCAAGCAATCCTCCCACGTCAGCCTCCTGCATAGCTAGGACTACAGGCATGCACCACCACTCCCAGATAATTTTTTAAACATTTTTTGTAGAGACAGGGTCCGACTAGTCTCAAACTCCTGGGCTCAAGTGATCCTCCTACCTTAGATTCCCAAAGCATTTGGGATTGCAGGCATGAGCCACTGTGCTTGGCCTCATTCCTTCACAACCATATCACCCCACACTGAAGAACCTGAGGTTCAAAGAAGTGACTCATCCAGGGTCGCATAGCCACCAAATGGTGGAGCTGGTGTTCAAAATGGGTTTTGTTTGCTCTCAAGCTTGTCACCTTTTTACTACTGGGGATCCTGTAGGGTTAGAGGGAGGGGCAGGGAAAAAGAGAAAAAGGGAGTGAGGGACAGAGCCAGGCACTCAACTTTCCTTGTTTTACAGCTGAGCCAACACTTGTCCCTGGAAGCTGCCACATCTCTGCTGAGGGTTCCAGTCACTTCAATTGCCTGGTGCCTTGCCCTCTGACTGCTTCGGAGACAAGACGTTGGATTTTCAAATCAGTCTCTCAGGACATGGCACGAAGGGTGCTGGGGACAGGTGATAGGTTTAGGGAGCAGAGGACCAGGGAGGGGGCAGCGGGCCAGTGTCACCGAGCTAAGCATGGCAGAGCCAGGTCTCCTGACTGCCAGGCTCATGCTGCCCTCTTGGCCGAGGGCTCCAGAAAGTCTGAAGCTCCCAGGGATGTGCTTACCTTGACCTGGCTACTGGGGCTGGGAGTGTAGGGTCGGGGCAGATGCATCCTGGCTTTTCCCATGTGAATGCTTATCATGAGTGCAGGACTCCGGGGGACCTCAGCTAAGCCCCCAGGGGACCTCAGGTGCTGGACACAGGAGGAGCAAGTGTACCTTCCTCTACCATAGAATCACCTGCGCCGAGGGGCAGCTGCACTGGGTGGGGGTGGGGGGCTCGTCTAGAACCCTGGGCAGCTAGAAGGTGAGGGTAGGCTGGGCCCGCAGAATGCATCAATTTATCAGATTCTGAAATACGCATCAGTGGCCTGCAACCAGCGCCTGAGGGGCTTCTGTCACCTGAGGAGGCAGATCCTTGCTCCTCCTCCACTTCCTCCTCTTCCTCTCCATCCTCTCCCTCCTTTCTCCCCGCCGCCTCCTCTCCAGCCACCGTCTTGTCTTCCTCAGAACTCTCCAGCCTCCGTCCTCTGAGTGTTCCTCCTCTTCCTCCCTGTCCTCTTCCTCTTCGTCCTCCCCTCTCCTCCCTCTCTATCAAATGGATGCCCTTATCCTTGCTTTGGGCTGCCTCCTGCCCGATTGCAAGCCCTTGGGGGTGGACATCTGGGCATCCAGACAGGCCTGTACCCCTGCTTCTTGGCTGACCAGGGCAGAGGATCTGAAACTGCCATGTGGACCTCCTTGGTGGTCTTCAAAATCTTTGTTCACTCCATGGGGTGGGTTGGGAGCGCCCACTGTGGCTGGGGCTCCTGCACTGCGTCAGTTTCGGTGTGGGTGGTCTCCAAGATACTCTGTGCCAAAGTTCTCCTTGCTGGGCCTTCCCTCGACCTAGGGCACTACAGCCCCTTGCCTACCTCTGAAGAGGGGCCTATGGAACGTCTGGAGGGCTCGCTGGGCGGGTTCTTGAGTTGCTGGAGGAACCTGTGTTTGTGGGTGATGGAGTGTTGAGTCGTGTGCCCAGGTGGCTGCATGGGTTATCCTGAGCCTGCCTCTAGCTGGCGGTTGCTGTCCATAAGGACCCTGTTTGGGGTGGGGGGACCCAATGTATCTCTGTGGGTTGGAGCCCCTGCCTGGACAGGGTTATGACCCTGGCCTATGAGCTGGGACTGTGGTCCTTGGAGCTTCCGAAGGACCCAGAGGGCTGGTAAGGAGACCTATGGCCACTGACCACCAACTTCGTGGCAGAGCTCATGCCAAGTGGGTGGGCAGTGTCTGGGTGAGATGCCCAGGCAGCTGCACAAGTGTAGGGATCCTTCCATTCTGTCATGGCCCTCCAGGCTGTCCTGAGCCTCCTTTTCAGAGGAAGAAGCAGCAGGGAGGAGAGGCTGTGACATCACAGCCTGTGACTTTACTGGCGCAACAAGCAGTAACTCCTCTGGGCACCTCTAGCTCTCTCTTAGGGCCCCGGGGCCACACTGGTGGTCAGGCCTGGAGGAGACAGCTGCAGCCTGAGCAGTAGAGCAGGCTGGTTTCCTGGAAGAAGAAGGTCCTGTGTACACATCCGACACTCGCAGCATGCCTGCTTTCCACTACTACCTTCTGCTTAAAGAGCCAAGATGGAGTCCCCCATGCCAGGCTGCTTCCGGGGAGTGGGGGCCCCTGCACGTCCAGACAGCATCTGGCACAGCCTCAGGAAGGAGCCAGGAAAAGCCTGCCAGTCCACTGAAGGCTCTAGGAAACCCTGGGGCTTGCAGCAGGCCACCTAGCTCTCTCTGGACCCTGGGAGCAGCCAGCCCGGGCATAAGAGCTGGGGCTGCTCTGGGCTTTCTTTCCCTTTGAGAGCCATGTAGAAAGAGGGGAGAGAGGGAACTGAGATGTGATTTCTCCTCCTGGCCTCTGGGAGGCACAGGTCTGGGATGGGGAAGCGGGGTGGGCAATGGCAGGAAGGAGGAGGCCGGACAAGACAGCTTTGGGTCGCCTGGGAAGAGGGGCCAGAGCTGGGATGTTTGCTCAGTGGCTGCTGAGCTCTGGCTCTTGTCTCCACGAAGACAGGGGGATCCATGGGGAGCGGCACTTGGCATCTGACTGGCAGGAAGGCAGGCACCAGGGGCCAACTGGACCTGTTCTAGCTGATGTGGGTTCTCTGGCCCCCGTTTGCTCACCTAGGTGGACACCCTTGCAGCCTACCTGCTCCTTCCCCAGATGCAGAGACAGAAAACCCAGACGGACAGACACCCCTGACCCCTTTCACATCCTTCTTCCCTCCCTACCAAACAGCCTCTTTATGGAATGTTCCACCCCTCCCCTCATGTGGGAGGACCGCAAGCAGAGCATGTGGTGTGTGTGCGCGCTGTGATGGGTGCCTGCGAGAACATATGTGCCTGAGTGTGAAATCACACCCTCGGGAGCCTGGGATCAGGGGAGGGAAGGGCAGTCCACGATGCCAGGTGCCCTGGCCGTGTGCCGGCCTCCACAGCAAGCCCATACATCTGGAACATGACAGCCCCGCCCCCACGGCCCAGACAGCATCTGGCACAGGATATTGGCTGTAACACTTTCGGTTTATTGGCTGTGGTGCCCTGGTGTGGCTGACCGGCCACTGGGCCTGAGAGAAGCCCTGTCTTGTTCCTCCATCCCCTCCCCATCAGCTTCCCACAGTGGCTCCTGGGGGACACACACAGACACTTGTGCCCCAGGAAACTGGGGGGTGTAGTGGGGGCTCAAAATAAAACCAAATCGAGGCTGGAGCAGGGGTGGGAAATGAACATTACAATGAAGACAATGCCCCCGGCGATACACAATACAGCGTGTAGACACAGGGACGGCAACGGGGTCCTGCTGACATTCCTTCTTGCCACCAGGCAGGGCCCCCGAAGAGAGGAATGGTGACTTTGAAATGTCTTGGGGAAGCTCTGCTCCCCGGCCCCGGCCCCTTGCTGGTCGAGGGGTTGTGGGGAAGTGGCTTACGCCGGAGTCCAGTTCCCCCCACCTCCTATGGACAGTCTCACCGGGCCATTGGCCCTGCAGGTCCTGGGGCCTGGGGGAGAGGTATGGTGCGTCGCCTTCCGCCCACCCCCACTGTCCAGTCTAAGTGACCAAGGGCAGCAGGCTCCGGTCCCCGCCCCTGTTCAGGCAGTGGTCACTTTCTGCTGTGGAGTGTGTCCTGGAACTTGGTGCTGGTGTATCGCAGGTGGAAACCTTTTTTGGTGATGGTGTCATCTGAGTGGAACTTCACCAGGACAGAATCTCCCGCCGAGTACACCTCCTCAGGAGGCTGGCAGAGAAAAGGGATGGGGTAAGGTGGAGGAAGAGGGGCTGGGGCTGCTCTCCTGTCTCCCCAAGATCCCCGGTTCTGAGGGGCAGGAGGCTCCCCGGCAGCCACCAGATTCTCCCCGCCCCTTGAAGCATGGGGCTTCTTGCTAGTTTAATGAGGAACCTGGGGAGGGGAGAAGGCCTGGGCTGAAGAGAACTAAGTTCCTGTAAACCCAGGTCTACTGTAACTACTAACTGAGTCGTGGAGTCTCAGGCAAGCCACCTCCCATCTCTGGGCCTCACTTCCCTCAGCCACAAACAGGAGCACAAGCTCTCTGCTCTCCATGCCTAGGACGGGTGCTAGGGAAGAGCAAAGGACCGGACTGATGTCAAAGTATTTTGCAAAGGGAGGGGTTCTTTGAATGGCATGACTTCCTGCCGTCCCAGCGGACTCTTAGGGAAGACAGCACGGCCACTTCTCTGCTAGAGTGTGGAGGAAGTTTTGGGGAGAAGCACAGTGTCCCCCAGACCTGGACTCTGCCGTCCCTACACCTCGCCCCGCCTCTCCTCTGGCACCTGGCCAAGGTCTGCTCCCAGGCCCTTCTTAGATGCCTCCTGCAAGCCTACTGAGTGAGGTCAGCCGGCAGAGCATCGGACGTCAACACCCTGGCCTTCCAGGCACAGAAGAAATCATTTCTGAGAACCTTGAGGACATTCCCAGTAGTTGTGCCAGGAGGCCTTGATCCTTCCCCAAGTCCCTTTGGTGGACTCAGCCTGGGGGAGGTCTCTGGAAGAAGACACCTGGGGACATCCGATTTCGTGTGTGATTCAGAAGAAAGAGCAAAGAGGGGAGGGGACACTAGCCTGGCAGCCAGGGGACACCAGGGCAGCCAAGCTGCTTCAGACTCCACCTTGTCCAGCCCCTGCCAGCCACACGAGGGCTGAAGCTCTGCTTCTGGGGAAGGTTTGGCCAATGCTGGGTCCAGCAGCTGCTGCAGCTTCCAGGAGCTTTAACCCTTCCTGGGGCACCCAGGCTGCCTGGGACACAGCCACGAGATAGGCAGGGGGCCAGGGAGGTGACAGGAGGGACAGTGTGTTTCAAAGGGCATGCAAGCGGGTGGGCCTGTGTGTGTGTGTGTGTGTGTGTGTGTGTGTGTGTGTGTGTGTGAGACAGAGAGAGAGAGGGTGGGGGGGGGGGGGGGGGAGAGAGAGATGGGTAGGAAGAAAAGTCTGTCTCTTTGAAATCCTCAGGAAAGGACAAGGAAAAAAAAAAGCAGCAGCAAGCTCTTACAGGGAGGAAAATAAATCCTCCGCATAAGGCTAGCCCATGTCCTTAGGTAAAAGCCCATCAAGTTGAATTTTGCTCATTGCCTCTGAATGTGCCATTTTATGGACCAAGAAACAGTGCCCAGGGGCCACTGGGACAGCAGCAGGAAGAGCTTTGGGACAAGCTGGCCTCTCACCAGGAGGAGAAATTGGCAGAGGAAATGAAAAGGGTATTTATGGCTCCAGCAAAAGGACTGGTGAGGGCCACTCCGCTCAGGCCCCCTGTCCCAGGCTCTGGTACCAACCTCTGCCCCCCATTTCAGGCCCTGGTGGGCTGCCTTGGAGGAGGGGTAAGGAAAGGAGGGACAGGGGAAGCTCCATCCCTTGCAGGCCCTGGCCAACTGGTTCTGAAGCAGGCCTGGGTCAGAGGCCATAGGAACCTCTAGGTTGCCCAGAAAGGACTGGGTTTCCTAGATCGCGGATGAGGCAGTGTCTTTGAGCAGCCCCAACCAGGCTGGGCCTCTGGGTGCAGCACCACGCGCGTGGTGCACTCAACTTCCGGGGCCTGTGTGGGCGCTAGGTCTTGGGGATTGGGACAAGAAGGGTGGAGGACAGTGTGGGGCATGGGGCCAGGAGGGCAAGGGGCAGGGGCCTCACCCCTGAGCCACAGTAGCGCCCCAGCCTGGGGGCTGTGCTGTCGTAGCCGTCGAAGAGCTCCATGTAGTCGTAGCCGCAGTCAGTCTCCTCCTCCACCTCAAAGGTCTGGAACACGAGCTCCACGCCGTAGCCTTCCTCGGCCACAATGACCCACTCACAGTCCACACCCCCAGGGTAGTTGTTGTCGCCAAACTGGGCATGGGAGTAAAGGTCCTTGGTCTTCACATCTGCCCGTACCTGGCCCCCGCACTCTGTAGAGGACAAGATTGGCCACCAGCCCTGAGCACCGGAGGTGTCAGGATCCATGGTGCACCATGCCGAATCCTCACGGCAGGGTGGAGGCCTAGACGAAGGCCACGTGGCCAGTGATGGGTACGTGGGGGTCTGGCCCAGAACAGTGCTCTGCTGCCCCATCTCTAAATAAAGGGACCTTGGCCCTAGGTTGAGGGGGACAGGCGGTGAGGCTCGCTGAGAGGAAGGCAGCGTGGAGAGGCGGCACGAGGCACCACACACTTTGTCTAAAGAGGACATTGCTCATTTGCTCCAGCTGACGGCTGTCATGGAAGAATGTGGGCCCAGTGTTGCCGCAGCTTCCATTTTCAGGAGAGAAGCCGTACATCTGGGTTTTATATGAAAACCCCTAACTTTTAAGCGTTGGCTCACATTTAAAAAAAACACAGCCTGGGCCAAACATAGCAGGTCTGAAGGCCAGATGGAGTTCCAGGCCTCCGGTTTGTGACCCTGTACTGGGAGGGGCAGAGGACAGCGCATGGGGCCACCCTCCTCCCCAGGCCCTCTGGCCTCTGTGCACCTGGCACTCAGGTCTGCCTAGAGGAGCTGGGGAGAGGGCCAGGTCGGGCTGGGTCAGGGACTGAGTTGAAGGGGAAGAGGAGAAGCTGTGGACCATCAGCTCTGGGGATGCCCTGACAGGTGGCTCAGGACCCAAGAGGAGACTGCAAAGCTCCCTCGTGGCATCCTGGGTCTGGCACTCAAGGCGTCCCCTGGGCTCCAGCCTTTCTCTGCAGCCACATCATTCCCACCACCTGCTGTCCTCACACACCTGTTGCTCCGGCCAAACCAAATGACCTGCTGTCACCTGGGCACACCCTGGGCTTGGGCTGGGGTTGCGTCTCTGCCTGGGTACCTCCCCCTGCCTTGAATGCCTCTATCAGCTCATGCCCAGTTAGGCCGAGGTAGCTTTCTTCCTGCCTGGCTCCTGCTTGGACTCATGCTGTCACGGGCGGTGCCTGCCTTGTCTCTCTCCTGGACTGTGAGTTCCTAGTATGGGGTTGGGAGCAGGAGTGAAGGGCTCATGCCCGATTCAGGTCACGTGCCCCTCACTGCTCTCGCAGAGGGGAGCTCAGTCCATGGCTGCTGAATAAGCAAGTGAAAGCTGAGCAAGCCCCTCGAGGGCTGGGATCTTTGCTTGGTCTGTTTGTGGGACCTGCATTTAGGATACAGCCTCATCCATACTACATGTCAATAAGTATCAGGAGACTAGGCCGGGCATGGTGGCTCACGCCTGTAATCTCAGCACTTTGGGAGGCCAAGGCTAAGGATCACCTGAGGTCAGAAGTTTGAGACCAGCCTGGCCAACATGACAAAACCCTGTCTCTACTAAAAATACAAAAATTAGCTGGGCATGGTGGCGGGCTCCTGTAATCCCAGCCACACAGGAGGCTGAGGCAGGAGAATCACTTGAACCCAGGAAGTGGAGGTTGTAGTGAGCCAAGATCAAAGCACTGTACTCCAGCCTGGGCAACAAAGCAAGACTCCATCTCAAAAAATAAAAAATAAATAAAAATAAAAATAAATAAATAAATAAATATCGGAGAATGAATAGAGTATATTTCAGAGTTGGTGTGTGGCTGGGCTGCTGCAGTGGCCAGCATGCTCTCAGGGGGACCTCTGGGGGCTTTCCTCACTGTCCCTGAGTTCCCTAACCTCTCCTGCCCATCGTAATCACTGCCATCCTAATCCCTAACCACATCCTCCTATCCCTGCCTCCCAGGCCTGGTTCTCAGGACACAATGTTTGCATCACCCACACCCCCACAGGGCTCAGTCCCTTTATGCCTTCATACCCGCTTTGTAACCCCCTACTCTACCCCTGTCTTAGAGACCAGGCTCAGCAAAATCTCCCACAACCAATGACAGCACCTGTGCCGTGGGAAGCCTGGAAGCCCTTTCGCTGGACCGAGTTATCTGAGTAGAAGCGCAGGAACATGCGGCTGCCTGTGGCCAGGACGGGCTCAGGCTTCTTGCTCCCACAGAAGCGGCCGAGGACGGGGGCCTTGGCGTCTCGCCCGTCGAACACCTCCAGGTGGTCGTAGGCACACTCAGGTTGGGACTCGATGTCCATCTCCATGAAGGTCTAGGGGGATGAGGAAGGAGCACAGATTAAAAATTTGCCTGGAGGGCAGGTAGGGCGAGGACAGGAGCCCCAAACCTAGGCCTCACGGACACCCATGGGAGTGGCCACAGCTGGGGATGACAATGAAGGAGGGCCCAGGAATAGGGCAAAGGCAGGGATGCCCCTAACTTATACTGGGAAAGGGGCTCTGTCCAGGCCAGACAGGGTCTCCTGGGGATAGCAGGCCTCTGGGCTCAGCCTGCAGCCTGTGTGGCTCTGGGCATTGCCTCTGACCAGGGGTGGCCACACCACATAAGGAGTGGGGAGGGTCCCCTTACCAGCTTGACCCGGTGCCCGGGGGTGCTGGAGATGGCCCACGTGCACTCCTTCTTGCTGGGATACTTGTCAGGCCAGTTGGGGCTGGTGATGGTACCACTGGTGGATGTCACCTTGTGGTCACAGCCGGCTGCAGGGAAGCGAGTGACGGAAGGGGATAGAGAGGGACCCCAAGCTCCAATGCCTCCTGCCCCCCTCCTTCCTTCCATCTCTTGTCCCACTTATGAACGGGATGGCAGGCAGGCATCATTTCTTTTTCATGAGGTTATCTGTGTCTGGGGAAAATCTAGCTGCCTGATTCCTACGAGAGCCTTGAAGGAGGCCTCACATGGCAGCACTCATGAAGCAGCCATCGCAGGCTCCCCTGGACCTTTGTAGGTATTGGGCCACAGTGGTCACATCACCTGTGCCTCTTCATTTTTCTTTCTTTCTTTTTTTTTTTCGAGATGGAGTCTCACTCTGTTGCCCAGGTTGGAATGCAGTGGTGTGATCTCTGCTCACTGCAACCTCTACCTCCCAGGTTTAAGCGATTCTCCTGCCTTAGCCGCCTCAGTATCTTGGATTACAGGCGAGCGCCACCATGCCCGGCTAAATTTTGTATTTTTAGTAGAGATGGGGTTTTGCCATGTTGGCCAGGCTGGTCTCACCACCTCAGGTGATCTGCCCACCTTGGCCTCCCAAAGTGCTCGGATTACAGGCGTGAGCCACTGTACCTGGCTAATTTTTGTATTTTTAGTAGAGACAGGGTTTCACCATGTTGGCCAGGCTGGTCTTGAACTCCTGGCCTCAAGTGATCCGCCTGCCCAGGCCTTCCAAAGTGCTGGGATTACAGGCATGAGCCACTGCACCCGGCTGACCTGTGCCCCTTCTTGAAGCTGTCATCTACTGATTTCCAGCAGCCTGGACAGTCAGAGGGGACTTTGACACCTGACTCAGTTCTCCCCACCCCCACTCCTGCTACCCTCCCAGGTGAAGTCAACAGACACATAATGGTCCACCCAAGACGGCCTCTCAGTTCCTTGAGGGCTTTGTCGTCATCCACTGTTTCTCCACATCACAAACACATCACCCCTCTGTGGCCTCTTCCTGTTCCTTGGGGTGCTCAGGACCTCACCTTCCTGACCATGGTCATTCGGCTTCAATAAAATTAAAAAACAAAAAGAAAAACCGGTTCTCACTTTGCTACCCAGGCTGGAGTGCAGTGGTGCGATCATAGCTCACCATAGCCTTGAGCTCCCAGGCTCGAGTGATCCTCCTGCCTCAGCCTCCCGAGTAGCTGGGACTACAGGCATGCCACCTGGGTAATTTTTTTCATTTTCAGTTTTTCTAGAGATGGGGTCTCACTATGTTGCCCACGCTGATCTCAAACTCCTGGTTTCAAGCGATCCTCCTGCCTCAGCTTCCCAAAGTGCTAGGGTCACAGGCATGAGCCACTGTGCCCGGCTGGCCTCTTACTTTTAGAGAGACCTCCAGGGTCTTGATCTTTCCATTCTCTCCCAGTATTTCCTCCTCGATTGACTTAACCGACTGCAGGGCTGACCACTCAGCCTGCTCCTCTGCACCCTTCGTGGCCCTGCATCTCCGGCTCTGCGCAGCACCATCTTAGAAAACCCCACCTGTGGCTCCAGCCTCACCTGGGCCCCCAGACCACTTGACACTCTTTGGATTTGGCCTTTACCAGCTCCATCTCTCACCTCCTTAGTAACTGCTGCCAACATCCAGCCCCCTCCTCAAGCCACTGTGTCAGCTCCCTGTGGTAGACCACCTCTCTCCTACCTCCTGAGAAAGCCAGGGCCCCCACTATGAATGCTTTCAACCTCCGGACTCCGACCTGCAAACCCACCTGCCCTGCTGCCCTGCAGCCTCAAGTGTCCCTCCTCCCCATCAGGACGGACTGCCCTTCTGGGAGCCGCAGCTCATTGCTGCCCACACCTGGGAACCCTCACACCACAAATGATCCAGCCTCACGCTCTCCCTCAGCTCTGCAGCCTCAGAAGCTTCACACATCCTGAAAGAGCTCTCCCAGGCCCCTCCAGCTACAGCCCATCCTCTCTCCTTTTCTTTCCAGCTTGTCTTCCGGAACACTTGCTATGGCCACTCTCACTGCCGATCTCCTCAATCCACGGCAATCTGACTTCTGCCTCTGAAAAGCATGGCTTCCCCGACTCAATTTTTTTTTTTTTGTAGCCGGGGGTGGACAGGGTCTTGCTCTGTTGCCCAGGCTGGAGTGAAGTGGCGCGATCCTGGCTCACTGCAACCTCCGCCTCCCAGGTTCAAGCCATTCTTGCACCTCAGCCTCCCAAGCAGCTGGGACTACAGGCTTGCCATGTGGCCCAGGCTGGTCTTGAGCTCCTGAGCTCAGGCAATCTGCCCCCTTCAGCTTCCCAAAGTGCTGGGATTATAGGCATGAGCCACCATGCCCGGCCCCAACTCAAATTAAAAAGCTGATGATCATTATTCATGATCATATCATCGGACATGTTTCACTCGGGGAAAGAGGCGGCCAGGCACTATGGCTGGTGGGGAAAAGAATGGGCAAGATACAGCACGAGAGCCCCGAAAACAGGGCCCTCGCAAGTCCCTGGTGGAGGCAGGTGAAGCTCCTGTCTACCCATACTTGAACCATGAGCTGTCACCATTACCCATCGGTGAGTTCACACAGCTCCCTGCCCTCCCTCTTTGCGCTCTGGCCTTCCATGTCCCCTGTGTTCCTTGCACGCCCATGTCTCTCCCCAGCTAGGCTGCAATCTCCATGGGAACAGAGGGGCTCCTGTCTTGAATTCCCTATAGATCTTTGCAAAGTGTTGGGTCCTCTGTAGGAATCAGGAAATGCTTACGGATCTGTAATTAACCTACCACCTGAGTAAGAAACCACACGTGCTTCTAAGGTGAATCAGCAGATGGAAAGGTAAACAGTCCATCTTCTCCAGGAGCTTCACCCCTGTCCTGGCTATCTTACGGATTCTGTTCTTTATCAAACAACCTTTTGACACAAGGGAGTACAGAGGCAGAATGCAGTTTAGACAACATCAGTATAAGGTCCCCTCTAGCTAGTTCCATGACTCAGGAACTGTGTATTTGGGAAGCCTGAAGTCACAGGGTTGGAAGCCCTCGACTGTCCACTGGTTCACTGTTGAGGGCTTCGGTTCTGTGTCTGCTTGTGAGCAGCGCATCTGTTTATACTGGGTTGTCAACCTAACCGGGGTAGGAAGAATCACTTGCCAAGCATGGTGCTAAGGGCTCACAGCCATGTCTATAAAGCTTAGTACCTTGCAAGGTAGGCATCATTTTTATTATTTTTTAGTTTTTGAAATGGAGTCTTGCTCTGTTGCCCAGGCTGGAGTGCAGTGGCATGATCTCGGCTCACTGCAACCTCCGCCTTCCAGGTTTAAGCAATTCTTCTGCCTCAGCCTCCTGAGTAGCTGGGATTACAGGTGCGTGCCACCACGCCTGGCCAATTTTTTATATTTTTAGTAGAGACAGGGTTTTTATCATGTTGGTCAAGCTGGTCTTGAACTCCTGACCTCAAGTGATCCACCCACCTTGGCCTCCCAAAGTACTGGGATTACAGGCGTGAGCCACTGCGCCTGGCCTATCATTTTTTATCATTTCATGGATGAGGAAACTGAAACACAGAGAGGTTGAGTGACTCACCCAAAGTCACACAGACATTCAGTGGTAGAGGCAAGTCTATGTTGTGCTGCTGGGATTGGACACAGCCAGCAGGCAAGGGCCACAGGGGAATCCCTGGCTTAGAGCGGGCCTGTGAGCTATCAAGGCCCAGGAGGTATTAGGGGATACTGGTGATGCCCTGAGAGCTGTTTTTATTTTGCTTTATTTATTTATTTATTTATTCATTCATTCATTCATTCATTCATTCATTCATTCATTCATTCATTCCCAGTCTGTCACCCAGGCTGGTGATGCCCTGAGAGCTGTTTTTATTTTGCTTTATTTATTTATTTATTTATTCATTCATTCATTCATTCATTTATTCCCAGTCTGTCACCCAGGCTGGTGATGCCCTGAGAACTGTTTTTATTTTGCTTTATTTATTTATTTATTTATTTATTTATTCCCAGTCTGTCACCCAGGCTGGTGATGCCCTGAGAGCTGTTTTTATTTGGCTTTATTTATTTATTTATTTATATTTTTATTTGCTTTTTCCCACTCTGTCACCCAGGCTGGAGTGCAATGGTGTGATCTCGGCTCATGCAGCCTCAACCTCCCCAGACTCAGGTGATTCTCCCACCTCAGCCTTCAGGGTAGCTGGGACTATAGGCGTGCACCACTACACCCAGCTAATTTTTTGTATTTATTGCAGAGATGGGGTTTCGCCATGTTGCCCAGATTGGTCTTTAACTCCTGGGCTGAAGCAATCTGCCCGCCTCAGCCTCCCAAAGTACTGGGATTACAGGTGTGAACCACTGCGCCGGCCTATTTTACTTTATTTTTGGTTTAAAAACCTGTTTAAAAATAAAATAGAGACAGCGTCTCACTATGTTGCCTAGGCTGGTCTTGAACGCCTGAGCTCAAGCGATCCTCCTGCCTCGGCCTCCCAAAGTGCTGGGATTACAGGCATGAGCCACCGAGCCCAGCCTAGAGCTATTTTTAAATGTGTGCGGGGCTTCACTGCCAGGAAGGCAGTGGCCCTGTTCTGAGCATCCCCAGGGGTTATAAGTGTGACCGATAATGGTAACAGATGCCATTGTGCTTGCAGTGAGCCAGTCCCTGCTTGGGGCATGTCGAGCTCCCAGTGCCCCTCTGAGGTGGGTACTATTATTATTATCTACATTTTACGCAGGAGCAAACCAAGGCACAGAGAGGGTAAAGAGTCACTCAAAGGCACACAGCTAGCGAAGCAGCAGGGCTGGGCCAGGCCACCTGGCTCTGGAGACTGTGCTCTTACCCACTATCCTTTCTTGCCTCTGTGCCAGTAGGAAGTCACAAAGAGACTTGGACATGGTTTTAAGAAGCGCAAACTAGAAAAGTCTGAAAATGAAGCCTCGGAGCAGCTGTGAGCTCCTCCTCTCCTAATGTGGGCAACAGAAGTGAGTGTGTGACATTGCGGGAGGGGGAACGACGGGGCCTCAGAGATCACTTGGGCCCCAGAATCTAAACGGAGGCCGACAGAGATGACCCGCTGGCCTTCCGCTCCCAGCAGCAGGTCCTTCAAGCCCAGACGCCCCTGGCATGCAGCCCGTACCTTCTTTGCAGTCGTGCTTGTTGTCATGGAGGACGAAGCCACTGCGGCACTGGCACTCATAACTGCCGAACGTGTTGACGCAGTCCTGCTGGCAGCCGCCGTTATCCTTGGAGCACTCGTCCTTGTCTGCAGGGGAGCAAATAAGGGCAGACGCTGGGTCTGTGCAGGGCTGAGGTATGGACGCCCCAGGGGAAGTGGAGGCCTGGCTGGGCTTTCTCCCACCGGGACAGAGCAACAGCTGGCCAGAGCTGGCCAGGCCAGGTGGTGGGGACTGGGAGGCCAGGTGACAAGGGGGTCCAAAGGGGCACTGCATCCAGCAGGACCAGCTGAGCGGGGCCCAGCTGTGGGGAGAGGAGGACGGGGGTCCGAGCGGACCAGCATGGGTCACCATTACCTGCTTACTGGACAGATGGACAAGTGGAAAAACAGACACATGGACAAGCAGACTGCAAGAGAAAGGAGCAGGACGCAGGGGTCCCTCTTTTACTTCACAACAGGAAATGTCACAGACACCATCAAAATGGGAGGGGGTAGGGCACGGGGAAGGGTCCCCGGTCCGTGGACGGGCACAGTGGGGAGAAGAGAGCACCAGTTCTGTCCGGCCAGAGGGAGGTGGGCCGGAATGGCAGAGTGGAGGCGGGGGGTGGGTGGGCACCGAAGCCCCCATCCCATTCCGTCCAAGGTGAGGTTCCTGAGTAACAAGGGGTCCGGGAGGCCTGGCAGGCCTCACTGGGGGGTCCGGTTTCTTTTCTGCACTCGGAATTTGAGCTGGTGGGGGCGTCCCCGAGGGGGCTGCAGAGCTGGCCTCTTTTCTGAAACGAGAGAGAGAAGGAGAACAGGGACCAAGGGGTGGGGGTGGAGGGCAGGGACCAGGGAGGGACAGCAGTGAAAACCAGACCCAGGGCCTCCGAGGTGGGTCCGAGGGCAGGGTGGGACGGGAGGACAGGCGGACATACATGCGGGGTGGCCATGTCTGGGCGCAGCCAGGGCATGGAGGGCTGGGTTAGCAGGGGCAGAAGGCACAGCGACGGGACAGAGACAGAGCCTGTGGCAGGAGAAGGCCTGGAGGGATGGCACGCATAGCCCACTAGGTGTGCATTGCATCAGGGAAGGAGAGAACTGGGGAGTCGTCGGTAGAGGGGAGCAGTACTTGGGAAGGGCTGGGAGAGCTCCACTCTGGCTCTCATTCAGGTGGCAACATCTACAGAGTATGTTAGACACACACACACACTCACAAATACACCTGCAGACCCAGTGCATGGAGGTACTGTTACCCAAATGTGGCAACACAGGTGCTGGTCCACAGGCACACACATACATATGCACACGGTACACACTACCCACACACGCACAGACACACAGCTCCAATACACCATGCAAATGCAGATACAGACACAGCCAACTACACACACATCCTCACTTGCCTGCCCAGCCTGTGTACAGGTGCATACAGAGGATACACACTCTGCACTCCCACCTATGTGTGAGGAGGCAGGCACAGATATCAACGCACAGACAGGCACGGACACACCCAGGGACAGGACACATCTGCACACACAGGTGCATGGACACCTAGACCTGGATACAACATCACGTGTAAAGGCAGAGATGTAGCTCATTAGCAGATGGCTGGCAGAGGGGCAACGGCCACGTGTCAGAGACCCACACATACACTCACGCGACAAACACACAATCTGTGCCCCAAAGCCCAGAAGTGCACATGGTCACGGGTGTGTGTGCCACAGCCACATACATTCAGGTCTGTCTGTGGTCACTTGGGGGATGGTGTGCATGGCATAGAAGCAGGCATATCCAGGGAAGGTGAGGGATCCCAGTGGACTCCCAGAATTCCCGAGATGAACCATGAGGTGGAAAGATGCCTGCTGGCATTGAACTGGCCAGGCGGGGATCTGTGCAAGGGGGCCTATTCCTGATCCCCATCAGGAGGGGGGCCCAAGGGCTGGAACATCGGCTTCCAGAAGGCCCTGCTTCTCCAACCCATGACCAGGTAGGCTAGACCCCAAGGGGCCACAGGAACCCAGGCCAAGAGGTGGAGTCCCCAAGTCCTTCTCAAGGGTTCTTGCTCAGTTAACACATCAGAGGGGGCCTGATCAAGAGCCCTCCATGAGCCCTGCAGAAAATGTGGGGGTGAAGGGCACCCTGCAAGCCATCCTGGGGTTCACTGAGGACATCTCCAGTGACTGTGCTAGAAGCTTTGGGGAGTCTAGCTTATAGACTGAGCAAAGTCTTCACTCCATCCCTTCCTCACATGTGTGCCCTAGAAACCTAGTCCAGTGCCTGGTACACAGCACGGGTAAAATTATACCTGCCAAATGCAAATGGACAGGTAAGTGAATGGCTGGATGAATGAGTGGGGGAAAGTGAGTCCTGAGGAAGGCTGCTTCCGTGTCCGGGGCAGGAGTGGGCAGCCTCACCTGGGAGCTGGGAGGAGCAGGTTGCAGGGGGGTGGGGTGGAGGAGGTGGGCATGGGCCCAAGCAAGGAGGTGGCACTCACCCTACAGTGCCCAAATGCCCCGGAAGGTGGCAGGGGTCAGACTGAAGGTCTTCAGGCTCTTTCTTCTCCTTCTTGGCTTAGGGTCTCCTCGGTGGGTGTCCCAAAAGTCCAAATAGCCCCCCTTCTTGGGGGCCAGAGTCAGATGCCCCAGGCCCTGAGGGCTGAGCCTCGATGCCCCCAGTGGGGGTCCTCTGCAGGTTTCTTGTGCGATGGGGCAATGTGTGTGCACAAGTGTGTGTGTGTGGGCGTGTGTGTCTCTGTGCAGGGCTGAGGGTGGGGCGGGCATAGTGTCGACCGGGGCATGGGGGCAGAGCAGTAACTCCAGGCCTGACAGATGTGAGTGTCGGTCCCCTGCCCCCTCCAAGACTGGAGCAACAGAAGGGCAGAAAGAGACGAGAGTAAGCAGGTAATGGTTTCCCGGGGCAGAGCCTGCCCCTGAGCAGGTGTTACATCCTCTCAACCCTCTGGCGAGCACCTCTTAGGAGTCCCAGGTGGGCACAGGGAAGGAAGAAATTGGCCTGGCATGGGGAGGGTCTCAGCAAGCGGGGGCTGGGGGTAGGACGTCAACGGGCAGAGCAGGGTGGCTGGCAGTGCCAAGCAGGGAGCCAGTGCAGGGGCAGGGGCATGGCATCCAGGGGTCAGGCAGGGGTGCAGGGCAGCCACAGAGGGGGCGGAGGATGCAGGACCCTGGGCGAAGGAGGGGAGAAGGAAGGCAGCATGGTCTCGGCCGTGGGCACCTGCCTTCCTGCCTATTCCCTGTCCAGCCCAGCAGGCAGGCCGGGAGTGAGGATCCATGGGCCTGCTCCAGCCAGACCCTGACCTCCCTCTCTCCCCGGCTCCACTCCACTCATGCCCTTCACTGCATGGGCCTGGGCCCTGTTACCTCTGGGGACCACCAGCTGCCTTACAGCCTCGCCCCAGGGTGAAGGGCTGAGTGATTCACAAAGAAGGGGAGATCTCCTGGACCCGGAGGATCAGCTCAGAGAGGCTGGGCCAGGGGCTGCTGATCACCATTGAGACCGCCCGAAGATGGGGCCATTAAAGGCCCAAATGAGGCCAAGGGACTGGAGCCCAGGCCTTAGGTGGGGCAGCTGTCAATCAACATGTGCTAATTGGATCTGAGTTCCTGCCCACCGGCCCAGGGGAGCCCTAAGGCTTTGGTATTGAAGGAAGCAGGTGACTCATCCTTCTCCTTTTTAAAAAAATTTTTAGAAACAGGGTCTGGAGTGAGTGATGAGATCATTGTTCATTGCAGCCTCAAACTCCTGGGCTCAAGCAATCCTCCTATCTCAGCCTCCTAAGTAGTTGGGACTACAGACACACATGACTACACCTGCTAATTTTAAAATTTTTTATAGAGATGGGGTCTTGCTATGTTGTCTAAGCTGGTCTTGAACTCCTGGGCTCAAGTGATCCTCCCGCCTCAGCCTCCCTGAGTGCTTGGATTACAGGCGTGAGCCACTGCACCCAGCCACGACTCATCTTTCTGAAGGCCCCAGTATGAACCTATTTGGCTTGTAGAGGGTCTGATTAGAAGTCTGCCACTGCCAGAGACTCTGCCCCACACAGTCCAAGGCAAACACCTGCCTCTCCTCCATCCACCCACGTTCTTGAACTGCCTGTTCCTAGGACCTGCCCTCTCCCAGGCCTTGGCTCGCACAGCTCCTGACACCTGGAATACCCTCTTCTTCACTTCTGGGCGCTGATTTCTGAATGCTTATGTTCTACCCATCCTCAGGCCCCAGCCATTACAGCCCTGAGGGCTCAGGAATAATGGGATTTGGATACCAGAAGGGCTGGCTTGATGGGGGAGTGAAGTGGTGGGGAGCAGGGGGCAGACTCTGCCTACCTGGCACCAGGGAGGGCTGGGGAGTACAGGGGTGCAGGGGCAGGGAGAAAGGGAGCCCTGTTCTCCGAGGAGAGGCGGGGCTAGGAGCTGGGCAGTCCGGGGATACCTGAGAAGAAGTGGGCCTTGAAGCCCTTTTTGGACACGGTGTTGTCGGACTTGAACTCCACGCGCATGTTGTTGTACTGGGAGGTGATGACCTCGGGCTTCTCAGAACCACAGAACTTGCCATGCAGCTTGGAGTCGGCTGTGAGTCCACTGCGCACCTCCACGAAGTCGTACTTGCACACCTGCAGGGAAGCCCAGCTCCAGGCCCGCTTCCTCCAGGAAGCCTCTCTTGACTACTCCCGCCCTTGGGAAGCTCTCTGCTCTGCACATCCTTTAGCCTTGACTTAGCTGCTCCCCATCACTGGATCCTCCTGTGCTCCCCAAGCCAGCCCTAAGCCTTCCCTTGCTCCACACCCCTCCACACTTCCTCCCACTTGCCACATGTTCCCCCACCCCCTTCAGGGCCCTCCCTCCTGTGTTTCCCGAGCTGAGAGCAGTCTCTCCTTGACATTTGCAGAGTGTTTCTGCTGGGCCTGCTCTCGGAGGACACGAAGCAGGCATTGAGCTGAATGCCCACGCCTCACAGCTTCCTGCCCCACCTCAGCCCCCGGTGGGCACTTACATCATTGCCCTCTGTCTCGAAGAAGTCAAACTGCAGGGAGATGCGGTACTGGGTGGGGGCCACCAGCTGCCAGATGCAGTTCTTGTTGGGGGGGTACTCCTTGGGCCAGCCTGGGCTGGTGATGGAGCCGTTGAGCTTGGTGAGGAATCCGCCACAGGCAGCTGCAGGGACAAGGAAAGTGGCATCATCTGCAGGGAGCCCCTGCCATGGGAAAGGGCTGAGACGTGGGCTGGGAAGCAGTAAGGAGAAGATGGGGAGCCTGTGGACTCCCCAAGGCTCAGGGACCTGTGTCTGGTCCCTCTGGGGCAGACGGGAGGAGGCAGGGTGGGTTCGGTGTCTTCAGGGGTGAGCCTGTAGGGAGGAGTGGGGGAACTAAGGGGTCAGAAGTGTGGCCATTTCTATCTTCTCTGCAAATGAACAGGCCAAGGATCTGCCAAGAGGGAGTGAGGGGAGTAAGGGGCTCAGGCAAAGCAGTTCAGGGAGGGGTGGTCCTGGGAGGTGCAGGAAAGGGAGCGGCTCAGGGGCACGGCAAGATTGGCCTAGTGAGCTGGAGCTATTAGCCTCGGAGTGCTGTCCCCAGCATCTCGGGACGATGCGTGGAGAGGCGGAAACAGTGCCTGTCCCACAACAGGGGTTTCCCAACCTGTAGATCATAACACCCTGGTGGGTAGTGATATCAATTAGCAGGTCAAGATGGTCATTTACAAAAAAACCCCAAAAAACCGTCCAAGAATGAAAAAACAAAACAAACCCAGAGCCAGAATGCAGCCTACAGGGGGACAGCATGTTCTTGGGGTTGCAATGTGACATGTATTTCTCATCCATGAGCTACGAAAAGAGTGTTGGGGTATCCGTCTAGCTTTTCCAGGAAGGGGGCTGTCCAAGGGCGTAAGAAATCTTGGCAGTGACTCAAGCCTGTGATCGCAGCACTTTGGGAGGCCGAGGCAGGAGGAGTACTTGAGGCCAGGAGTTTGAGACCAGCCTCGGCAACAAAGTAAGACCTCATCTCTACAAAAAAGTTTTAAAAATTAGCCGGGCAAGGTGGTGTGCGCCTGTAGTCCCAGCTACTTGGGAGGCGAGGTGAGAGGATTGCTTGAGCCCAGGAGTTGGAGGCTGTGGTGAGCTAAGATTGAGCCACTGTACTTCCAGCCTGGGTGACAGAGCAAGAGCCTGTCTAAAAAAAAAAAAAAGTCTGGGTAGGTGGGCTGGGGCCAGGGAGAGAACAGGGTCGGAGGCAGTCTGGGGGCACTCACCCTCACAGCGGCGCTTGTCTGGGGCCAGCTCGTACCCGGGGTCACAGCTGCACTTGTAGCTACCCAGGGTGTTGAGGCACCGCTGCTCACAGCCCCCGCGGTTGGGCCGAGAGCACTCGTCCACCTCTGTGGTGGGAAGGAAAGGGTGTCACAAACCCCAGGCAGGGGCCTGGTCACTCTTCCCACCTCTGCTTGGGAGTCAAGTTCAGGGTCCCTCATGCTTCTTATGACCACCCCTCACCCCCATTCAAGGGAAGAAGTTGGCTGTGAGCCTCACTTGTCCACTCAGCCCCAAGACCCACCCAGCTCCCCGATGGCTGGAACCCCACAGAGGGACCCCACAGAGCCCTCCTTCTGAGCACACGGACTGGGCCGGTGTCTCTCATGTGCCGTTCCTTGACTAAGGACCCCTCTTTCATTTCTCCATCAATGCTTATGTGAAGCCTGTGGCGGATGGACTGTTACTGTGCCCATTTTACCGATGAGAAACTGAGGTTCAGGGAGAATATCCTGCCCAAGGTCACACAGGTAAAAAAACCCTCCAACTGCCTTTTTTCCTCCCTGAGTCCTACAGCAGGTCCTGCCTCTAATCCACATTGGGGGATCTCTTCTCCCCAGCTAGCCCCAAGCTTCTTAAGGGCACGTCCCTGGGGTCTCACTGGCATCCATATGTCTGCTAGAGTCTCCGTGTTGAATGAGTGAATGAAGAAGGAATGAAGGTCACGGAGCACCTTGGGGCAGGGGAGAGTAGGAGAGGAGGCACCTTTGAAAAAGTTGACGGCAAAGCCCGCTTTGTTAATGGACCCGTCAGAGACGAACTTGAGCCAGAGGCGGCTGGATGTGCTCTTGATGTCATCGGGCTTCTCGTAGCCACAGTATCGCCCGATGAGGGTGCTGCTCTCACTGTGCCCATCACGCACCTCCAGATAGTCGTAGGCACAGCTGTCGTGGCGCTCAATCTAGGCGTTGAGGCTTCATCAGTGGAAGGGGCTCTGGCTGCCAGAGACCCACCCCCGGGAGCCCAAAGAGAGGCAGCTGTCCCAGGGAGCGAGTGCAGGATTCAAATGTCAGATCACAGGGCCGATGACCTACCTCAAAGGACTGGAATGTGAGGCCCACGTGGAAACCCTCAGACACCTGGATCCGCCAGATGCAGACTTTGCTGGGCCGGTAATCATCTGGGTAGTTGGGTGATTGAATGTGGCCATAGTCCTTTTTCACATCACCCCCGCAGATGGCTGTGGGGACACAGGATAGGGTTGGAAGGAGTGGTGAGTCAGCATGCTCTGCCCTGCTGGGGAGCTCTTTTCCCCACTCCTCCAGTCCCTCCCATGTCCCCCAGCTTTTCAGTTCCCCACCAACCCCCCAGTCCCAGGCAATCCCATCATTCTCTCTGCTTCTTCCCTTGGGGACCCATGGTCTTGCCCCTCAGGTGCCAGGAGGGATGTTCTAGGATGCCCAGAGACCTCCTATCTGACCCCTCCCGCCCGCCGCCTTCCTCAGTACCTTCATAGACTGCAAAGAAGCCCTTTCCGACCCAATTGCTGCTGCTGCGGAATTCAACCCAGAGGCGGCTGTCAGTGGAGACGATGGGCTCAGGGAGTTTGGACCCGCAGAAGCGGCCTGCACAGACAGTGTGGATGAAAGAGTGGTGAACCCTGAGGACACCCCCTATAGAGGCCCCACCTCTCCAGGAGGCATGGGTGCTTGGGCCCTGATCTGTGGCCACCCTACTTCACACATTCTCAAGACTGTACACCCTCCAGTTGGCTTCTGTCTGGTCCAAGGTCCAGCTTGGCTTTGGAGACCCAGAGACCACTTGAGGGATAGGATATGAGTCTATTTCTAGGAGGAAAGGTAGATCTTTATTTTTCATTTTATCTTATTTTATTTTTTTGAAATGGAGTCTCACTCTGTCACCCAGGCTGGAGTGCAGTGGTGCGATCTCGGCTCACTGTAACCTCTGCCTCCTGGATTCAAGCAATTCTCCTGCCTCAGCCTCCCAAGTAGCTGGGACTACAGGCATCTGCCACCATGCCCAGCTAATTTTCATATTTTTAGTAGAGGTGAGGTTTTGCCATGTTGGCCAGGCTGGTCTCGAACTCCTGACCTCAGGTGATCCACGCACCTTGGCTTCCCAGAGTGCTGGGATTTCAGGTGTGAGCCACCATGCCTGGCTAAGGTAGATCTTTATAATGTCCAACTATATATATGTGTTCTATTTACCTTTCTAAAGAGCATATTACCATCATATTTACCTTTTCTTATTTGGTCTCTATGCAAAGAAGAAACCAAATCAGAAATAAAATCAGAAATATAATCAGAAAGAAACATGACCTTCTTTACACATTACAAACTGCCCTTACAGACATGCTTTTATTTGTTCAAATGCAAGGGATGCCCCAGGACCCTAAATAAATCCCAGAATCTGGGGACTAGGTCAGAAAATGTCCACTTTGAAATAAAAATGAATAAGAATCAACATAAGTGGATGAGGTCGGCCATCTGTGGAATTCTTTGTAGTCAAGAATCAACTAGGAATGAGTTGTGTGTTCCTAATAAGGCCGGTGTTTCCCAACATTCAGCAAGGGACAGAGGGTGCTGGCCCAGGAATGTAAGTTATGAAAAAGAAACTCCCATCTTGGAAAAACACTAACACGTCTGCGAGAGGAAGTGTTGTAAGGCCAGCTGCTTTGAGTGACCAAAAAGAAATATTTAAATATCGGAAACTGGGGCGAAAATAGAGGTTAGCAAGATCTGTCTGGCTGTTTTAGGCACAGGCTGAGGAGAAGAGGTTCTGTTGCCCACAGAGTGGTCCTGAGCTCCTTATGATCATGTCCAGCTAGGAGGAGATTCATACAGCTCCTCGGGCTTGCTGCAAATACCCTCTAGGATCACCTGCCTCCCTTTGCCCTAATTCTAGGTTCATTAAAGCACCTTCTGTTCTGTGCTTCTGACCCACTTATTCCCACTGACTCACCTCCTGCCCCCTACCCTCCTCGGGACACAGTATCCTATGCAAACAAGGTCGGGCCACGGTGCCCACTGTGCAGCCCTCGGCAGTGAGTGAGTTAGGAGATGGGCTGGCGGGTTATGATGACTCTCTTTTGAGCCAGGCTGCACTGTGGGCACTCAAAAACCAGAAGGGCAGACAGAAAAAAAATAGTGGAGCCTCTGAAAGTGCCCAGATGAGGAAGAGAGCCTGGGGCCACGGGGATGCACAGAACAGCCTGTCTGTCTCTCTCAGTCAATTCCGATGACTCCTTGCACCCACTGGGTGACAGCCGACTTCACAGGGAGGCCCAGAAGCCTGCATTGGGGACTCTGAAGTCCAGATCGAGGACAGCACTTGCCTAAAGTCACACAGCAAGTGAGCAACGCAGCTAGCTGGGACTAATGATGCCAGGACTCCTGGCTCCCACACCGGGATGTCATCCCTGGCCAGTGTTGGGCCCTGGAGGGAGATGAAGAGTGTGATGAGGGTGGTTCAGAGAGGGAATCAGCATGGAGGGGGCAGGGGGTGGCTGGTGCTGTTACCTCGGAGGGGCGCCTTCCTCCAGAAGCCATCTCGGACCTCCACGTAGTCGTACCAGCACAGGCGGCTGCGGTACAGGTCCAGGGATGTGAAGTTCAGGATGATCTAGGGCAACAGGGGAGGAAGAGGGTTAAGCTGTCCTGAACATTGCACCAGCCCTCTGCCAGCCCCATGATGACCACCGCCTGCCTTACGCGAGGCAGGTCACCCTAGGTGAGAGCTAACGGGCTCCCGAAAGGAGCTGCTGGCACAGAACCGCCCCTCCTCCACAGTGGTCTGCGTATGGTCAGCTTTCTTCCCAGAAGGTCCAGGAGGAGGAGCAGCCATCACTTTGGGTAGAACCTCTGGCTCCAGCTCTCTTCATAGTCAATTAGATAACACAACCCACAACACCTTCAAGAGGAACTGGTCTCCACAGCAGTAGGAAGGGCCAAGGGCTGCATGAGGATACTGAGGGGTCTGAAGTAGGGACGAAGGGTCCCAAGAGGAGAGGCAGGGGGAAAGAAGGGCTGAGTCACTAATCATCATTTTTTATTTTATTTTTTTGAGTCAGGGTCTTGCTTTGTCACCCAGGCTGGAGTGCAATGGTACAATCACAGCTCACTGCAGCCTCCACCTCCCAGGCTCAAGCTATCCTCCCACCTGAGCCTCCCAAAGTGCTGGGATTACAGGAGTGCGTCACTGCGCCCGGCCCCATCATTTATTGAGGGCTGATTCTGGGCAGGGGGATACACTAACTGCTGAGAGGACACCAGATCTGAATCTGTCCCTGTCCTCAAGGAGCTCCGGGCTTAGGGAGGGATGAGACATACGCATGAGAAAGC
Organism: Macaca thibetana thibetana; assembly: GCF_024542745.1. Lineage (NCBI taxonomy): Eukaryota > Metazoa > Chordata > Mammalia > Primates > Cercopithecidae > Macaca > Macaca thibetana. The sequence goes on from NC_065585.1 coordinate 121,454,651, forward strand.
TCAGACCCCAGTCACAACAGCCTGGGCGTGAATCTCCACTCTGCATTTCCTGCTGTGAGTTATCAAGCAAACCACATAACCTCTGAGCCTCTGCTATGTCCTGCGTGCAATGGGGAGAACAGTCCCTACCCTGACATCACACTTCCAAGGCACAGGCACCGTCTGTCCTGAGCACCTCATTTCAGCCTCCGAGCTCAGGAAATGCTCGCTCGCTACTGGAGGAATGTTACACCTTGGTGAGTACCAATTCTCTTTAGCAGATGGGCATTTTAACAGGTAGAGAGTTTAATGGTTTCCCTCCATTTCCTGGGGGAAACCACTTCCTCGGTAGGTTCCAGAGTGGGCCCAAAGCCTGTCGGGTATTCAGAGTTCCAACAAGTAGGGATTCCAGGGATGTGTTCGCCGTGACCTGCGAGGCCAGTGCAGCGAACACTCGATGGTCTCAGGGCTCTCCCGCTCTGGGAGAGCTGGGTTCTCCACTAGAGAAGGGGACAGTCTGCCTCCCTTGTACCTTCTTGGAGAGTTAGAGGCAGAGTGGAGGCCAGGATGAGAAAGACTCCAAGGTGGGCACTGACAATTGCTGTCTGTAGCCAGGGTCAACTGGCTAGTTGGGGAGGAGCTCCCGGTCACTCTGACATGGGCCCTATCAGAATACCTGGTGATTCCAATATCCGCCTAGAGGACCCTTCCCATTTCTTGGCCGGTCAGTTCTGCGACCTCCTCTCTCCACCTCTCTACACCTTCCTGACCACACACCAACACGTCACGCCGTGCAGGCCGGCTTCATCAAGAATTGTCTGCCCCTCTACAATCTCAGTTTCTAGGGCTTCACTCTCCATTCAGTTCCCAGTCTTTCCCTCAGTTCTCATCACTGCGACCTTCAAGCCACTGCACCCTGGGCAATGCCACTGCCGGTCACCCCCATCTATTCTCTCTCCTTACCCAGCTTAGCTCCACAGCCCATCCTTTTTCTTCTATTCTTTTTAAAAAATTCTTACATGAAGGCCGGACGTGGTGGCTCACGCCTGTAATCCCAGCACTTTGGGAGGTGGAGGCGGGCAGACCACGAGGTCAAGAGATCGAGATCATCCTGGCTAACATGGTGAAACCCCGTCTCTACTAAAAATACAAAAAAATTAGCTGGGCGTGGCAGCGGGTGCCTGTAGTCCCAGCTACTCGGGAGGCTGAGGCAGGAGAATGGCGTGAACCCGGGAGGTAGAGCTTGCAGTGAGCTGAGATCGCGCCACTGCACTCCAGCCTGGGCGACAGAGCGAGACTCCGCCTCAAAAAAAAAAAAAAAAAAAAAACTTACATGAGTTTAAGTATATTTATTTGGGGGGGTCTCTTATTAATTGTGGTATTCTGTGATATAATTGAGTAAGATCATGTTTTTGAAAAGTACACTATAGGCCAAGCGTGGTGGCTCACTCCTGTAATCCCAACACATTGGGAGGCCAAGGCAGATGAATCACTTGAAGTCAGGAGTTTAAGACCAGCCTGGCCAACATGGTGAAACCCCATCTCTACTAAAAATACAAAAAAATTAGCCAGGTGTGGTGGCATGCACCTGTAATCCTAGCTACTTGGGAGGCTGAGGCAGGAGAATCGCTTGAACCCAGGAGGCGGAGGTTGAAGTGAGCCTAGATCGTGCCGTTGCACTCCAGCCTGGGTGACAGAGCAAGACTCTGTCTCAAAAAAATACAAAATAAAATAAAGCACACTATATATTACTCTTGGTTATTATTATCATCATCAAAAGTTATTGTTACTATTATAAGTCCTGGCATTTTGAAACTCTGAAGATGCAAGTCTGTTCTAGCTCCTGCGAGGGAGTAGATGGCATCTCATTACCTAATCTTTTAACTTTTTAGAAAATGATCAAATGTGGACAAGACATGGTAGCTCACACCTGTAACCGAGCACTTTGGGAGGCCGAGGCAAGGGGATCGCTTGAGTCCAGGAGTTTGAGACCAGCCTGGGCAACATAATGAGACCCCATCTCTACAAAAATTAAAAAATTAGCCAGCTATGGTGGCATGTGTCTGTAGTTCCAGCTACTAGGAAGGCTGAAGTGGGAGGATCACCTGAGCCTAGGAGGCTGAGGCTCCAGTGAGCCAAGATTGTGCTGGCTCACTGAATGGAAATTTGGTTTTATTTTATATATATATAAAAAATACGTATTATATAATATATAAGATATATAGTATATATGTATGTGTGTGTATGTGCGTATATATATCTATATATCTATATATATCCATCAATAGAGATCTGCAGGGGGCAACTGAATAATTAAATTGAGATAAATCAAGACAATGGCATTCTAAGCAGCCATAAAAATGGCTGAGTGCTGGCATGGAACGGCGGGCACAATTCATTGCTGAGTGCAAGGTATATTGCAAAAGACCATATACGTGTGCATACAATTCCTTTTTGTCTTGTATATATATACATACATATATACACATCCATGCTTACATGCATGTGTATACCTAGAAGGGTCTGGAAGGAGACACCAGAAAGTGTCCCCAGTGCTTAGTCACCTCTGAGGAGTGGGATCTAGAGGAGGGTCTAGAGGAGAAAATTCACTTGTTATTTTACGCATTTCTAGATTGTTCAAAAAGTTTGTTTACTGTGTGCATATGTTATTTGTATATCTAACAAACAACAAAAACAAAGGAGTTGCTGGATGGAAGAAGGGATGCAGAGGGCCGAGTGAGGGCGCTCTGGCTCCTGACTCACACCCTCCACCACTCCTCCACGTGGCCTCCCTGGGCTTGCCAAGCAGTTCTGCTCAGCAGCTGTGCTGAGGACAAGCGCCGCTTTCCTTCATCCTTAGAAGCAGCCTTGGCTGTGTCTGGGGAGGATGATGTCAAAGCTGCTGAGGAAGAAACCACGCCCAGCCGGCAGAACCCCAGAGGGCCCACCCGAGACCTCCAAAGAAGCAGGAGGAACCAGAGGTCACATCACTCAGGAGGAAGAAACCTGCGTTGGCCGAGAGAGGCATGCTACAGAGAGGCCCAGTGATGGCTATATTGAGACTGGATGTGTCAAATTAAGAGTTGTATTGGCTTCTGTCGTGTGGAAACAGCTGTGCTGTGGTGGCAGGGGCAATGCCCTTTGCCAGAGAAAACCTGGCCAGCCCCACCGCTTCCGGGCTGGTGACTTGGGCCTGTGGCTCGGCTTCCTTAAGCCTCAGTGTTTTTGTCTGAAATTGAGATGGGGCCGGGTGCGGTGGCTCATGCCTGTAATCCCAGCACTTTGGGTGGCTGAAGTGGAAGGATTGCTTGAGCCTGGGAGCTTGAGACCAGCCTGAGCAATATAGTGAGACCTCATCTCTACAAAAAAATTTAAAAACTTGCTGGGCATGATGGCACATGCCAGTGGTCCCAGCTACTCGGGAGGTGGAGGTGGGAGGATCACTTGAGCTGGGGAGGTCCAGGCTGGAATGAGCCATGATCACATGAGCCATGAACAGAGCAACTCTGTCTCAGAAAAAACAAAACAAAACAAAAAAAAACCCCAAACTGGAAATGATAATAATGGCTTCACTGGGGAGTTGGGAGGATTCAATATGGGGTGCAGAGTCTCCTGAATATAGGAAATACTCCTCAAGCTTGCTGCATGCTGGCAGGGGAGAAGTAATAGGACACCTCACTTCTGGCCACAGCGTGCCAGTTAAGCATCTTGCCCCTTGGTGACTCACTGTCCGGCTTCAATCTGACCTAGCTGCATGATCTTTAGGCCCATCAACCAGTTCCTCTGTGCCTCCATGTCCTTATTTATAAGAGGGTAATGATGATACTATCTGCCTCCCAGGACTTAGGGGAGTTCAATTCGTATATGTGTAAAATTTACAAGTGCCCAACGCAGAGTAAGCACTCAATAAATGTTAACTTTGCTAGTAGAATGAAGTTTGCTTAAGATTTTTTGGTATTTGGAATGGTTAAGACAAGAATCCTGGAATTAGAGAGAAATAGGGTTCCTGGGGAAGTGGACCAGGATTTCTTCATTTAAAAAGATTACGGGGCCGGGCGCGGTGGCTCAAGCCTGTAATCCCAGCACTTTGGGAGGCCAAGACGGGTGGATCACGAGGTCAGGAGATGGAGACCATCCTGGCTAACACGGTGAAACCCCGTCTCTACTAAAAAATACAAAAAACTAGCCAGGTAAGGTGGTGGGCGCCTGTAGTCCCAGCTACTCGGGAGGCTGAGGCAGGAGAATGGCGTAAACCCGGGAGGCGGAGCTTGCAGTGAGCTGAGATCCAGCCACTGCACTCCAGCCTGGGCAACAGAGCGAGACTCCATCTCAAAAAAAAAAAAAAAAAAAAAAGATTAGGGACTGGGCTGGGCACGGTGCCTCACGCCTGTAACCCCAGCACTTTGAGAGGTCAAGGCAGGCAGATCACCTGAGGTCAGGAGTTTGAGACTAGCCTGGCCAACATGGCGAAACTCCATCTTTATTAAAAATATAAAAATTAGCCAGGTGTGGTGGCACGTGCCAGTAGTCCCAGTTACTCGGGAGGCTAAGGCACGAGAATCACTTGAACCCGAGATGCGGAGGTTGCAGTGAGCTGAGATCACACCACTGCACTCCAGCCTGGGCAACAGGGCAAGACTCTGTCTCTAAAAAATACGATAAAATAATTAAATAAAATTAAAAGATTAGGAATATAGGAAAGATAGCAGCAGCTAACATTAGTTGGGTTCTCACTATGTGATAGGTACTACTCCAGGGACTTTATGTATAATAATTTGTTTAATCCTCATACCTTTATGAGGAGGAGATGGTTTTAAGAAGGGAATCATGGTCAGCAGATCAAACATGATAGCACCTCCCTTGTGGTAGGTACTATCGCCAGGCTCATTTTATAGTTTATAGATTACAGAGGCTCGCACCTGTAATCCCAGCACTTAGGGAGGCCGAGGCAGGTGGATCACCTGAGGTCAGGAGTTCGAGACCAGATTGGCCAACATGGCGAAACCCTGTCTCTACTAAAAATACAAAAATTAGCCAGGCATGGTGGCATGTGACTATAGTCCCAGGTACTCGGAAGGCTGAGACAGAAGAATTGCTTGAACCCAGAGATGGGGGTTGCAGTAAGCCGAGCTCATGCCATTGCACTCCAGTCTGGGCAACAGAGTGAGACTCCATCTCAAAAAGTATATATGTAGATAGACGGGGAAACAAAGGCACAGAGAGGTTAAGCAACTTCCCCAATACCACACAGCCAGTACATGGCACAGCTGTGAGTCAAATTCAGGCACTCTGGCTCTTAAAGTTACACCCTCCACCAATCCTCCACATGGCTTCTCTGGGCCTGCCAAGCGATTCTGCTCAGCAACTGTGCTAAGGATAAGTGTCCATTTTCCCTTCATCCTCAGAGCCCCACACCCTTCAAGAAGCAGAACTTGGATAGGATCCAGCACAGGCTTTGCAGAGAAGGCAGGGATCCCTTTGGCCTGGCTGGGGATGTGGAAGACAGGGAAGGCATTAAGAATTTGGGCTGGGCTGGGTGTGGTGGCTCACCTGAGGTCGGGAGTTCGAGACCAGCCTGGCCAACATGGTGAAACCCTGTCTCTATTAAAAATACAAAAATTAGCCGGGCATGGTGGCACACACCTGTAATCCCAGCTACTCGGGAGGCTGAGGCAGGGGAATTGCTTGAACCCAGGAGGCGGAGGTTACATTGAGCCGAGATCGTGCCATTGTACTCCAGCCTGGGGGACAAGAGCAAGACTTCGTCTCAAAAAAAAAAAAAAGATGATGAAACCCTGTCTCTACTTAAAATACAAAAATTAGCTGGGGGCAATGGCAGGTGCCTGTAATCCCAGCTACTAGGGAGGCTGAGGCAGAAGAATTGCTTGAACCCGGGGGGCAGAGGTCGAGGTGAGCTGAGATCATGCCACTGCACTCCAGCTTGGGCGACAGAGTGAGACTCAGTCTCAAAAAAAAAAAAAAAAAAAATTTGGGTTGGACCTTGAATAACAGGTAGCGTATCAGGAGGCAGGGATGGGAATGAGGGCAGATACTGCCAGCTCTAAAAGTTCTTATCTTCTTGGCTCCTCTGCAAATGTTTGATCCACTGACCATGATTCCTTTTTTTTTTTTTTTTTTCCTTTTTTGAGACTGAGTCTTATTCTTGCCCAGGTTGGAGTGCAGTGGCATGATCTCGGTTCACTGCAACCTCCATCTCCCGGGTTTGCGCGAGTGATTCTCCTGCCTCAGCCTCCCGAGTAGCTGGGACTACAGGCATGCACCACCACGCCCAGCTAATTTTTGTATTTTTAGTAGAAATGGGGTTTCACCATGTTGGCCAGGCTGGTCTCAAACACCTGACCTCAGAAAATCCACCTGCCTCGGCCTCCCAAAGTGCTGGGATTATAGGCGTGAGTCACCGTACCCAGCCGATTCCCTTCTTAAAACCGTCTTCTCCTCATAAAGGTTCTCCTCTGTTGCTGGGGAACCACTGTCAGTCCTCTCCGCGCCAGCCGCTAGTTACATGAGTGTAGACTCGGGGGATCTGAAAAGAAGGCTTTCCAGTTGACTCTTTTACTTTGACATACCCAAGACAGGCAAAATCAATTGTATATGGTAAGATTTACTTATCATTCACATTTCTAGCAATAAGCTGAGAATTGGGAGGCAAATGAAAAACAACTTCTCCACAGCCAAAATAGATGTCAAAGTCCATCCACTAAAGCAGGCGGCATTATTTCAGGTTTACCTTTGAAAGACCATAGACTTTGGAGTCAGAAAGTCCTGGAACCGAATGCCAATTTCACCACTACTACCTGTGTAAACTTGGGGAGATTTATTCAAGCGCTTGAAGCCTCCATTCTCTTGGCTGTACAGTAGGGATAACAGTACCTAGGTCGTAAAAGTGTTACAGGGAATAGCGAGGTCCTGCATGTAAGGTGCCTAATGCTTTCTGTGGTACATAATCGTTAAACGATAGAGAGGCCGTTAGTATTCTACCACACCAGGCTCTGTAGGTCCTTTCAATGTTCATGTCCCCAGGGTGTCACTTGGCTTCCCTTACAACTCTCCAATTTCATTCAGGACTGTGGCTAGTTTTTACTTCGGGTACTTCTACAACCACTCGTTGACTAATCTGGAATTTTTATACTTAGCCCTTTTCTCTTTCTGCAGCCCCAGGCAGGCTTCTGAAAAAAAGGACAGGAGTCCTCTGGGAATCGCCGTGGAAGCAGCACCAAGGCAGAGAGAGAGGCTTTGGGGGCAAGGCCATGTGTGTCCACTAGAGAGACTAGTGCCAGCCCAGGCCAGCCAGGAAGAACAGGGAAGGAAGCTGATCCTAGGCCAGATGCCACACCCCTGTCGACTGCATAAAACTCCCGGACAGGAAGGTAAGTAGCGTGCCACCTGACTCCGCTGCTCAGGGCCAGCGACTGTCTTGCGGGTCTGTACATTTCCGGTGGCTGGCCCAGGGCTGGGCACATAGTAGGCACACAGGTTTGCTGAAGAGCACTAAAGTCATTGTCAAAATGCAGCAGGGCTTTAGAACACATATAGTATCGCAATCACCGACTCTTGTGTCATAATCCAATTTTGTGTAATTTTGGAGAAGTTACTAAATTTTTCCAAGCCTGTTTTCTCATATCCAAAACAGGGATAATGTTAGCATCTGGCCCATAATGTTGCTGTGCGATAATGTTGGACATAACACACATAAAGAATTTAACATGGCCGGGTGTGGTGGCTCACGTCTGTAATCCCAGCACTTTGGGAGGCCGAGGTGGGCGAATCACCTGAGTCCGGGAGTTCGAGACCAGCCTGACCAACATGGAGAAACTCTGTCTCTACTAAAAATACAAAATTAGCTGGGTGTGGTGGCACATGCCTGTAATCCCAGCTACTCAGGAGGCTGAGGAGGTTGCAGTGAGCTGAGAACATGCCATTGCACTACAGCCTGGGCAACAAGAATGAAACTCTGGGCCGGGTGCAGTGGCACAAGCCTGTAATCCCAGCACTTTGGGACGGGCGGATCAGGAGGTCAGAGACCGAGACCACAGGAAACCCCGTCTGCAAAAATACAAAAAATTAGCCGGAGCTGGCGGGCGCCTGTAGTCCCAGCTACTCAGGAGGCTGAGGCAGGAGAATGGCATTGCAGTACAGATCACGCCACTGGGCAACAAGAATGAAACTCTGTCTCAAATAATAATAATAATAATAATTTAGCACATAGTTGCTCAATCATATGTTCAGTCAGTTAGTTATTGCTATTATTATCGGTGGGTGAGATTTCCCAAGGCTGGAGTAATGGGAACCCTCTAGAGGGAAACAAAGGAAGCCAGGGCATAGCTGGTAGAAAACAGCAAAAAAGGAATGTAATTTTTTGTTTTGTTTTGAGACAAGATCTTGCTCTGTTCCTCTGGCATGAGTGTCGTGGTGTAATCATAACTCACTGCAGCTTTGAACTCCCAGGCTCGAACAATCCTCCCACCTCAGCCTCCCGAGTAGCTGGAACTACCAGCACCCACCAGACACCCAGCTAATTTTTAAAATTTTTTGTAGAGATGGAGTTCCGCTATGTTAGCCAGGCTGGTCTCAAACTCCTAGCCTTAAGTGATCCTCCTGCCTCAGCTTCCCTAAGTGTTGAGATTACAGGCGTGGGCCATATACTGGCCAAAATTGCCGTTTTTAAGAGAGATTCAGAACAAGGAAGAAAGGGTTCACTTTTAAGGGAAGATGGTAGAATGTCAACCAAGAGCGAAGCCAGAATTACTCAACTCTCAATAAAAATCTGTCCTATGTAAGAATGATCTTCAAATTACAACAAATGAAAATAAGCATTGTTTGAAAAGGAAATAGAAGCTCAATAACACAGAAGGAGGAGAGCCCATGAGCATCTCGCTACATTGATTTTTGTTTCCAAGCTCATCAATGACATCAGAGGAGACAGTCAAATAATTTGCAGATGTGATCAGCATGTGTAATCTGCAGGACTCAGAGTAAAAGCTTTCCCAGTCTTCAAAGGGGTGTGTGTACTGGAAGGAGAGTAAGGAGCGGATTCTGGGAATTGCAAACCACTGGGCCAAACGTCAATCCCCAAAGAAACAGATGCTCTGTGACCATTTAGAAAAGAAACACTTGATGACTAGGAGCCAGTTTGGGTTCACTGGAAACAAGGCAGGTCGAACACATTTGTCTTCCTTTTTAAAGGGGTTTTATCAACTGGTGGAACAGTAGATTTAATTTGCTAAGGCGTTGCATCTTACGTATTCAGCATTTATGAAACACTTCCTGGGCCAAGGATAGAAAGATGACCAAGGTATGGTCTCAGAAGGAGCGCACATCCTGGTCAACTGGTGGTCACCTGTGGCTGGATAGTCATGACTTTAAGTGGCATCATAACGGATGTAATAACTCTTCTCAAAGCCTAGATTAACAGATTAATGTCAATTTGGAGGGAAATCTTGGTTCTTCTTTGGTTTGTGTGCCGTTCTATGTTTTGATCAAAGGCCAGGATGCAGACCTAGAAGACATGCTTATCAAAGGAGCTCATGGCAGAGGTAAGAGGAGGGCTACCTGATGAATGGTGACTTTCTGATTCAAAATGATCTTGAGATGTCGAACTGAACAATGCAACCAATAATAGAATCGAATCCAGCTCAACGCTGCACTATGACATTAAGAATCGTGTCCCAATCAAGGAAAAGAAAGTCTTGTAGCTCATTCTTGGGAGCAATAGAAATGTAAAGGACACAGAAGGTTTGGGGTTGGTGCAGAGGTCCAGACTCTGTGAAAAGACCGTGAATGGCTCTAAGGAGGGATGAGAGTAATCTCCCCACGTTACGAGGACTGACATGGGAAAGAGGGAGTGAATTATCCTAAATTGCTCTTGAGGAAAGTACTAGAGCAAGTAAGGAGCTTAAGGGAGAAGAAGAGATGTTGTAACATTAAGACCTGGCTACAGGCCAGGTGTGGTGGCTCACGCCTGTAATTCCAACACTTTGGAAGCCTGAGCCGGGAGGATCACTTAAGGTCAGGAGTTCGAGACCAGCCTGCGCAACATGGCGAAACCCTGTCTCAACCAAAAATAGAAAAAAAGTTGGCCGGGCATGGTGGCGCACATCTGCAGTCCCAGCTACTCGAGAGGCTGATGTGGGAGGATCACTTGAGCCTGGGAAGCAGAGGTTGCAGTGAGCTGAGATCGCACCACTGCACTCCAGCTTGGGTGATAGAGTAAGATTCCATCTCAAGAAAAAAATAAAAAAAGAGCTGGCTAGAGAACAGAATGAATTATTCTGAAAAGTAGTGAGCCTCTCATCACCTTAGGTATTCAAACAGGGATAATCAACCATGCAGTGGGAAACCTGACCGGACAGGCTTGGGGGCCCTCCCCACACTCGGTGTCCACCCTGCTTGCCACCAATTAGTAATGAGTAGGGAAGGCTCCCTGAAGGAGGTCACATCCGAGCTAGACTGTGAAGATGGAGACAGCTCTGACCCGATCCCGTAGGGTGCCCGAAGCCAGCCCCATGTGGCAGTAAGTATGAGAACTGGGCACTTCCCCACAAGGTAAGACAGAAGGTGGAGCTGAGCTTTCTCTATGGATCAGAACTGATACAGCAGGTGACAGGTAGAGGAAGGAGAAATAGAGTGCCAGTGGAGAGCCAGGAACAAAAAATCAGGCCCAGAGAGCAAAGACCGGAGGGTCCTGGCCTGAGCAAGAGGAAGGGTGGATGGGAAGGAGAGACCCACCAGGCAGCATCCTGCTGGAGACACTTCTATCATTCCTTAATCGTTCCCAGGAACAGAGCCTGTCAGAATTGGGAAGAGCCCTTCAGGAGCCCCTGGCCCAAGCCCTGATGAGATGGATGAGAGTTGAGGGTCAGGCTGGAACCCAGACCTGAGAAGGGCTCCAATCCCACCTCAGTCCTTGTCAGCTGTGTGACCTTGGGCAAGTTACTTAACCACCCTGTGCCTCAGTTTCCTCATCTGTAAAATAAAGGTGGAGGTAGCCATAAAAGAGGTGATGTAGGAAAAGCACCCAAGAAGAACTAGATAATCAAAATAGACCTACATAGTAAGTGCTATCTGCAAATTAACACTAATTTACAATTATTGGGAGATGCCGGGGAAGGCGGTGAATGCCGGGAGCCCCTTCCCACAGCAGTGCCCCATCAGCGCTGTGGACTCAATGCATTTACGGTAACCAGGTAGGTCGCTGGTACCCATATTGATTCCCACCGTGGGAGAAGTCCCTGAGGTATGGGGACCCGCAGGGGAGGGGAAGGCTCAGAGGCCGAGCCCACACGTACCTTCTCCCCGGGTGTGACGGAGATGCGCCACACGCAGTGCATGTGAGCAGAGTAGCCGTTGGGGTATTCAGGGGAGGAGAAGTTGCCTGTGCTGTCTTGCAGGGTCTCTCCACAGGCTGTGAGGAAAGGAAATGACAGGGCAGGGCTGCAGGCGCCAAATCCCCCCACCTTCTGGCTCACCCACCCCTGAGCCCTGGCATCCTCTGAGGGAGGGGAGAATGCCCGAGGAGTGGGAGGGTGTCTGCAGCAGTCCTGTCCCTGTAAGATCCACCCCTTCCGCCTCACATACAGCACACACCATCCTACCTCCCAGCCCAGTGCTGCCCTGTTTGTGAAGGCAATATGGGTTCCAGAGTTAAGGTCAAGCTCCCTTGGTGGGGCTCCGTGCCACCACCTCCCTCTCCTAGGATTGCCCTGTTCTTCCCCACTTCTGCCCCTACAGACCCTCAGAAGGTGGTGGCTCAGCTTCTGACCACCATCTGAGCCTACACCCAGTGGCCTCCTTTACTTGGACACTGCCCCTCCTATGGGGTCCCCTCCCCCGCCACACCATTCTCTAAAACTTGCAGCCTAAGCCTTCTTGGTGGCACCAGGCACCTGGCCTCTGCCTCCCTCAGGCCCTGCGCTCCACGCCTTCACCCATCCCTTCTCTGCCCTGACCTGGGCACTTGTAAAGCTTGCGGGCTTGGGCAATGTCCCCCTTGCTGAGCCGTGTCCTTTGGCCAATGGGAGGTTTCACCCCGTTCACCTCATACTTGGGGACAATGGTATCCAGGAAGATGCCCCTGAAGAAGAGGGAGAGAAGGAAGGGTGAGCGTCTTGGGGACAGTGGGCAGGGAGTGGGTGGCATGCCCATCCGTACCCACAAGTCGCGACCCTGCTGGAGCTCAGACATTCCTCAGCAGGGTCAGGGCCGGGTGGAGACGTCTCACCCTGTCATTACACTGCCCACTGACCAGCAGCCACCCTGCTCCGTGGCAGCCACACCGCAGGAGTCGGGGGAGCCCCAGGAACACTTTGGGAGGTCAGGGATGCAGGTCCAGGGTGCCCTGAGACCCACTGGTGCCCCCAGTTCAGGCTGGCCACGACTCCCAGTCCCAGGAAAGCTACAGGCCCCTAGCGGGTCATCTTTCCAACCCCACTGGGCCCCTGCTTCTGCAGCCCCTCATGCTGCTCCAGCCCTAACTAAACTTCCCCCAGGACTCCCTAGGCCAGCTACTCACCCTGCTGGCACAGGCTGCATCTGAATGCACATGGAACAAGGCCAAAGGCAGATTCCACTGCAGCCAGACCAAGCCCCGGGGACAGCCCCACCAGCTCCCCATCTATCAGTGTCTCCTGTACCCCCCATTCCTCCCTTCTGAATCCTGGGTGTTTGCACTGGGAGGAGCAGAGTGAAGGGAAGGCAGGCAGCCCTCCACCTCCCCAGGGCCCCTGACTCACACCCAGCTGGGTGGATCACAGCAGGGGGTGCGGTGGGATGCGGTGGGAAATGTAAGGCCGGGTCTGTGGGTGTGGGGGGGCAGAATGACCTCACCACCCCTCCTTGGTCTCTGTTCCTGCAGGTCTGCAGGCAGGAAAAGTGGATCGGGTAGAAGCACTGAGAAGAGGGGGCAGGGCCACTGTCTGGGACACAGACAGAGGATGAGCAAAGCACCAGGCCTGGGAATGGCCAGGCCAGGAAGGAGTGTGAGGAGGAGGGAGGTGCCGTTTCCCACACTCTGCTAAGGAGAAGCTTGGGGGAGGGGAGGCTGGGCCACCACCTTCGAGGGTTCTAGTTGTGGCTTCTGGGGACCTGGGCATCGGATAAGGAGGATGTGCTTTGGAGTTGGGCACGAGGGCTAGTCCAGGGCAGGGGCCTGGCTTCATGCAAACTGGCCAATTACCAAAAAAAAAAAAAAAAAAAAAGCAGACTAATTAAAAAGGAATGGCTGGGCATGGTGGCTCATGCCTGTAATCTCAGCATTTTGGGAAGCCGAGGTGGGAGGATTGCTTGAGCCCAGGAGTTCGAGACCAGCCTGGGCAATATAGTGAGACCCCATCTCTAAAAAAAAGTCATGGTGGCGTGTACCTGTCATCCTAGCTACTTAGGAGGCTGAGACGGGACAATTGCTTGAGCCTAGGAGTTTGAGGTGCAGTGAGCCATGACTGTGCCACTGCACTCCAGCCTAGGTGACAGAGCAAGACCCTGTCTCAAACAAAAACAAAAACAAACAAATGGCCCACAAATAAAAGCTCAGCACCCTTTGGGCTGATAGTTTGGGGCTACCCCACACTGCTTGGCTTGCACAGTGGTTGGGTTCAGCCTCCTCCGCCAGGTGCCCTGGGTGCACACAGTGGTAAGGCCCTGCCACAGCCCCACCCATGGAAGAGGACAGGAGGGCAGGCAGCATCCGTGGACCCTCTGCTTGGAGGCCACAGTCCCCCGGAGGGCCACTCTTTTCCTGGGTCATTGCCCCGGAAGTGGCAGGCAGAAGAAGAATGACCTACAGAGGGCAGGGTGGGGCTGCGCCAGCAGAGGCCCAGCCCTGACCCCATCTCCTACCTGGAGAACGTGTTCCGAGCATAATGCATGATGCTGTCAAAGTCATAGGTCTCCCCCAGGGACTCCACCTCCTGAGGCTCCATCTTCAGGAAGTTATACTCCTGCCCTGAGAAGATCAGGAAAAGGGTGTGTGGGGAGGGAGGGAGTGGGTCTGCCTGGGATGCAACGCTCCCTTTCCAGGGCAGGAATGGGGTCCTTCCTGTATCTGAGAGGGCCCCCCTACCTGAGGGTCCGGGGAGCAGCCAAGGGGAGCCTGGGGAGTGGGGAGGGTCTCAGGAAGAGTCCTATCCAGCAAAGGGCCTGGTGAATGGAGGACTCAAGGGAACATGGAAAGAAAGCACCCATTTCTAGAGCCGCAGCTGAGAAGGAAGCAGTGAAGAGTGGAGAGTGCCTGGGAGAGAGGGAGGAGGTGGGAAGGGAGGGACAGAGATATCGAGAAAATGAGAGAAAAGCCCTCAGAGGGCAGACCAGTCAGAGGACAGAAAGTGGGCAGAGGTGGGGAGAAAGGCCTGAGCAGTCCCCAGGGCGGGCCCACTAAGCCCATGCCCCACCCTAGAGGCTGCCCGGGCTACCGCTGTCCAGGACCAGGACCTGGCCCAGCCCCGCCGAGGAGCTCCGCAACGGATGCAGGTACTTGATCTGCCACGGAGGAGGAAATGCCTCAAAGGCAAGGGCCGGCTCAACCCAGGCTGAGGGTAGCGCTGAGGGCCCAGACTATGACGGCTGGCAGGAGCGGCTCCCACTGCCCCCAGGGTCCCTGGAGGTGGGGGTTGGGGCAGGAGCCGCCCACCAAGGCCGCACCGAGGGACAGGTACCTACCTGGCTGGATGTTCTCACGAACGATGGAAACGTGGCGGTCCCGGTCTGGCCGAGTGTGTTCGTGCCAGAAGCCGACGACGTGGCCCAGCTCGTGGACCACGATGCCGAACTTGTCACAGTTCTTGCCGATGGAGATGGCCTGGGGGCCCCCGCCGCGGCGACCCACGTAGGAGCAGCACCTGGAGGGCGGGGCCAGCTCAGGGGGGCGGTCCCGAGCTGGGGGAGTGCATCCACTCAGGGGCGGGGCCAGGCTGCCGGGGGTGGGGGGGGAGGGGAGCGGAGGGGAGGTGGGCCCTGAGCGCCGAGTGCCCAGGCTGTGTGCTGGAGGTCACAGCCACACAAGGGGCAGTTCCTGGGGAGATGCCCCATAGCAGGAGGGGCCGAAGGGACCCAGCGCTGTGCCCAGCTGGGGGCAGTGGCAGTGCCCAGGGAAGAACCTGGGTTGGGGCAACGGCGGAAGGTGTAGTGCCTAGGGCTTCCTGCTCACCCGCAAGGTCGATAGGTGAACACAATATAGCTGTCCTCGTCCGTGCGCTCCAGGAAGGTGACACAGGTATGCTTCTCCCAGTGCCTCATGGCCTGCCGGAAGACTGCCCTCTGGCTACCTGCCAGGAGGAAGGAAGACAGGTTGCCACGGTGTCCAGGCGGTCCCACCCCCTACCCACCCCCTACCCACCATAGAAGAGTCACAGCCATTCTGAGAGCAGACTGCCCAGAAAGGAAAGTGTGGGCACTCGGGCTGCAGATGGCACCCACGCCTCCGTGCCTGGCAGGGCTGCCCCAAGGCCAGGCCCAAAAGCTGGCTGCACCCTGGGCCCCACAATAGCACGCTCACCAGTGAAGTTTCCCCCAATGACAAAGGGGATGACCCCATCGGGCCACACACGCTCTGGTCGGGACGTTGCCGCCCTTCGGCTTCGGGATCTGCCTCTCCATCTCCCACAGGCTCCCCTCTGAGGCTGCCCGTTGGTGCTCTGGCAGCTGGGGGTAGAAGTGTTTCCTGGAACTGAAAGAGGAAGGCATGGTGGCTAGTGAGTGGAGAGGAAGACCAGGAAAACAAAAGCATAGTCAAACCTCATTTTTCATGAATTCTACGCTTGCAAATTTGCCTACTGGCTAAAATTTATTCGCAGCCCCCAAAATCAATACTTTCAGGGCTTTCACGGTCATTTGTGGACATTTGCAGAGCAGTGAAAAATTTCAGTCACCCAACATGCATGTTCCTAGCTGAGGTCGAACAATTCAACGCTCCGCCTTCTGCTTTCCGCTCCCATCATGTAAACAAGGGTCCTTTTTGAGGTCTAGTTAAAGTGCCCTGTTTTTTGCGTTTTTGTGCGCTTTGTTGAGGGTTTTGCTGTTTAAAACAGCCCCTGAGCATAATGCTGAAGGGCTCTCTGGTGTTCCCAAGGGCAAGAAGGCTGTGATGTGCCTTACAGAGAACATACATGTGCTAGGTAAGCTTCTTTGAGGCATGAGTTAGAGTGCTGTTGGTGGTGAGTTCGATGTTAGTGAATTAGCTCCATATTAAGCAAGGTGTCTTTATAAAGAAACACTCATAAAACAAGGTGATGCATTGATCAGTTGACAAAAATGTTGTGACCAGAGGCTTGAAGGAACCTGACCCTGTGTTTTCCCTAGGAGCAATGGGTCAGTATTTGCTAGTGTTTTCAGTGACTGTACAGAGTAACTATAAAGTTATTCTGTAACTTCCACAAACAGTGAGAATTGACAATAATCATAAAAGAGAACAAAGGTGCACTCATTTTCTAGGAATTGTGGGGATCTGAGATTAGGAAAATATCCCTTCTCATTGAATAAACCTTGACGTTTGTGGAACATTCAGAACTCTATGCCTTCTTTTGGTTTCCCAAATTCATGTTTGCATTTGACATAGGAGCTCTAAGGCATGTGGACAAGTGTCATATTGTATTTGGCACATGAGGAAACTAAAGCCAAAGCTTTGCCCAAAGTCACCTGGTAGTTTAGCAGGGGACCCCTCCATGCAGCTTTCCCTTGTGCCATACCTACTAGTCCCCACTAAGGTCACATGAGCCTTACTTGTTAGCAGGCCACCAGGTCACCCTCCAATGCCACCTACCCTTATTCCATAAGGTACCACATCAGGATCTTCCCTCAAGCTGGAGAGGAAAACTTCAGGCACACTACAGTGTTCCAAGAGCAGGCCCTCAATAAGAATCCCTGCCCTTTGGCATGGTGGCTCATGCCTGTAATCCCAGCACTTTGGGAGGCCAGGGAGGATGGATCACTTGAGGCCAGGAGTTCGAGACCAGCTTGGCCAACACCGTGAAATCCCGTGTCTACTAAAAATATAAAAAATTGGCCAGGCGTGGTGTTGCATGCCTGTGGTCCCAGTTACTTGGGAGGCTGAGGCATGAGAATTACTTGAACTCAGGAGGCAGAGGTTGCAGTGAGCCAAAATGGTGCCACTGCATTCTAGCCTAGGTAACAGAGTGAGACCCTGTCTCAAAAAAAAAAAAAAAAAAAAGAGAGAGAACAAAAGAAAAAAGAATCCCTGCCCCTGCCCTTTGGGAAGGGGGGGGGCTATTTGTGTGCTCTCAGGACCATGTCTCAAACATCAGCATTGGCAGTGAGGAGCTTTCACCCTTCTACAGAGCAGTGAGGGGCTGGAGAGAACAGACACAGCCCAGCCCCTCATCCCTCCCATTCCCGCATCCATGCACAAGTACCACATGAATTTTTAGGAGTTTGGACCACAATCAAGGATAAGAAGAAAGCATCCCTGACCTTAAAGAGCTTTGAGTCCAGCTAGGGAGACATAGGAGCAAATCCTTTCAATATGGTGTGATAAGTGACAGGGTAAGAGTGTGAGCACAGACGAGGGAGAAAACAGGGAAAATGGAGGGATAGTCATGTTTAGGGGGCAACTGGGAAAGATGAATAGGAGAAGCTCCTGAGATGGGCCTCAGAGGATGCACAGAAATTTGCAAAGTGGGAACAGGAGAGCCCAGGAGGGATTACAGTGTTGGGCAGAGTGTCAAGATCTGGAGTGAGAAAGCTCGGGTTCCAGTCCCAGCTCTGCCACTCACTAGCTGTGTGATCCTGGGCAGGTCACTTTACCTCTGTGAGTCTTAGTTTCTGGACCTGTCAAACAGGAGTTGTCCTGACACCGCCTTTAAAGGTGGTTGGGGACAGTCAGGCTAGACAATACTTTTGAAAGTGGTTTGTAAACTGTAAGCAGAAAGAATGTCAGTTCTTAGTTGCTAGGGATGTCTGTATTTACTACTCCTTTGGGGAAGGGATGAAGATATCCCGAGGGAAGATAGGCCCATGTGCTGGGGTCAAGCTCATGGCCTCTGTCCTGGGAGGGCCTGGCTGGGAACAGGGAGAGTCCTTGTTTCCCTAAGACTGGAATTCATTTCTAGGACACAGAGGGCCCTTTGGCGCCCGACTTACCTGCACCTTTGATGGAGGACTTACGAGTGGTGTGCTGTCTAAGATCCGCAGCCTGCTGTACCTGGAAGGCCCTCAGGTCCTCTTCGTCCAGGGCAATGTCCCCAAGAAAGGCAGCTAAAGAGAAAAGAAGAAGCCAGGGCTGAGTTAATCCCCCTTCCCAGCCCTGGGTGCGATGTGCTTCTAGCCCCACCCCTGTGGGCACCAGCCCCCAACCTCCACAGCGACTGTGATCCTCAAATGCCATCTGAACAAGAAGGAGAAGGGCAGTTAGGGATCAGCTTATAGAATTTCTTGGGAAGCTCATGCTTACTTTTCAGTTAAAAATCCCAATAAAGCTGATGCTCAGTCCCTACCAGGCTGTTAGCTCATCATTCTTTGGGGAGTGCGGGGCAGATAGGGTCTCACTGCTGTGCCCAGCTAATTTTTTAAAATTAGCAGGATCTTGCTATGTTGCCCAGGCTGGTCTCAAAATCCTGGCTTCAAGAGATGCTCCAGCCTCCTCAGCCTCTCCAGTGGCTGGGAATACAGGTGTGAGCCACAGAGCCATCATTCTTCAGCAAATACTTAGTTAACATACTACTGTGGTGGAGACAATACCCTAGTCATTAGCAAGACAGAAGAGGCCCCTGCTCCTGTGGAGCTAACCTTCGATAATATGCAAGTAAATAAATACTGACCTAGGGTCTTCCAGATAGCAATGGGAGCTATGAAGAAAATAAAACAGGAGCCGGGCGCGGTGGCTCACGCCTGTAATCCCAGCACTTTGGGAGGCCGAGGTGGGCGGATCACAAGGTCAGGAGATCGAGACCATGGTGAAACCCCGTCTCTACTAAAAATACAAAAAATTAGCCGGGCGCAGGGGCGGGCGCCTGTAGTCCCAGCTACTCGGGAGGCTGAGGCAGGAGAATGGCGTGAACCCGGAGCTTGCAGTGAGCCGAGATTGCGCCACTGCACTCCAGCCTGGGCGATAGAGCGAGACTCTGTCTCAAAAAAAAAAAAAAAAAAAAGAAAATAAAACAGGATGTGCTGAGCATGTGGTGTTCACTCAGCAAATGCTGTTTCAGTTTAACCAAGGTTGGGGGGTCTATGAAATAAAGTAAGCCAGGTGCAGTGGCTCACACCTGTAATCCCAACACTTTGCGGGGGTCGAGGTGGGCGGATCATTTAAACTCAGGAGTTCAGGATCAGCCTGGGCAACATGGTGAAACCCTGTGTCTATAAAAAATACAAGAATTAGCCAGGCATGGTGATGTGATGCATGCCTGTAGTTCCAGCTACTCACTCTGGAGGCTAAGGCAGGCGGATCAATTGAGCCCGGGAGGTCAAGGCTGCAGTGAGCTGAGATGATGCCACTGCAATCCAGCCTGGGCAACAGAGTGAGACCCTGTCTCAAAAAAAAAAAAAAAAAAAAAAAAAGGAAATAAAATTGCACCAATTTTCATTAGAACAGATAAGCATCTTTGGGAAACGAAGATACCTTCCGGGAGCTTCCCAGCTAGGAGAAAGAAGTTTAACAGTTCTCAAGTAATTCCTATTCCAAGTCTTAGGCTGCTCAAGCAGAAAGGCCAGAGGGGAAGAGAGCCTCCCTAAAGGGCCATTCCGATTCCAGTATGTGGAGCTGAGGAGGGATGTTTCCAGAGACCCGGCTGAACTGTCTGTCTCCCTTTTGCGAAGTCTGTAGAAAAGGAAGCAGAGGCCATAGAACTGGCCGCTTTGGAAGGCGCTCATATGGGAGCTGCATGCTGAGCTGAGCTGGGCTGGGGGAGGCGGGAGGCTGGGCTAGAGGTGGGACCCACAGCGGCTTCCCTGCAGCTCCACCCACGGCAACATCTGCTTCTCATCCAGGCAGAGCGCTATACAGGCCTGGCGGTCGCATTACACAAATTGTTTTAACCTTGAGGACTTCTACACAGGTTTTTCCTCCCCAGTTGGCCTCACTGGTGAACACACACACACACTGACTTCATCACATACAGAATCAGACACCCAAGGTTAGTGTTCCTACGGACACACGGTGGCATCCACACCCTTGCCATCCAGTGCAGAGCCATCAAAGCCAGAGACACACATCCTTGCACACGAAAGCAGCGCCCAGCACTGCACTTTCAGGCGGGAGACACTCCAGGATGTTCAAATGAATGAATTGCTACGCTGATATTCTTCTGGCTTGCAAATACATGCCCAGAGACACACCCTCACCTAGACAGGATCAACAGAATGTGGGAGTGACTGTGGCAGTCATCGAGGCCAAACTTCCATTTTATAGATGAGAAAACTGAGGTCCCAAAAGCAACAACTTAACTGAACCTACACTGCTAGTCACTGGAAAACTGGATGTATAACTCAGGCCTCCCCATTTCCAGTCCAGCGACCACTGAACTCTCTAGAACCCCTATTGCAAATACATATACACAAAAATAGATACTCAGACAGACACATCCACAACAAAATACACACACAGTCACAGTTTTTAAAAAACACACATGCACAAGCTTCAACACACACAAACCAGCTGCAAGCTCTGAACTCATTAAGCCAATAATAGTCGTGATAATGACACCTTATGTAAATGTCTGTTGAAATTTTTGTGGTGCTTTCCAATTGGCAAAGTACTTTCCCATTAATTAATTTAATCCTGGCCTGCCCACAACATGCCCAGTAAGCCACACTCCACACCATGCTCTTGCGGAGGAGTGCCCCATTAGAAACTCTCAGAGAGAGATAACCTAAGTGGCTAGGCTCCAGCCCCGCTCCCTGACTTTAGACATCAGAACACTTGAGCCTATGAAGGGCAATGACTCACTCAAGGTCACCAGCCAGTAAGTGGCCACAAATCTCTTCCAACCCATGAGAAAGCTACTTCTTACTTAAATCGCCATCCTTGGCAGGTGGCCTTGGCTCAGCAACTGATGGGACAGCAACAGAAGATGCTTCCCAGGTGACATGCAAGAGTGGCCTTAGCAAGGACATGGGATGGGAGGTACACTCCAAGGAAGAAGCAGCAGGTTCATACTCGCCATTCACATAGATGTGCATGTGCCACACGAATGCCTCCACACTTAGACTTGTGGATATCTTTCTTTCTCTTTTTATTTCTTTTTTCTTTTCTTTTCTTTTTTCTTTTTTGAGATGAAGTCTCACTCTGTTGCCCAGGCTGGAGTGCAGTGGCGCAATCTCAGCTCACTACAACCTCTGCCTCCCGGGTTCAAGCAATTCTCCTGTCTCAGCCTCGCCCAGTTAACTTTAGTATTGTTTTTTTTAGTAGAAACGGGGTTTCACCTTGTTGGTCAGGCTGGTCTTGAACTCCTGACCACAGATGATCCTTCTGCTTCGGCCTCCCAAAGTACTGGGATTACAGGTATGAGCCACCATGCCCGGACACACGTGTTTTACCTTTCACAGACATTGTACCTGCAGGCTCCCACACCCAAACCCACAGGCATCATCGCATACAGGTGTGTCTGGACATTTAGACTCACCTTTGGACACAGAGCAAAGGGCAAGGTCTTTGGAGTCAGACAGACCTGTCTTGGAATCCCAGGTTGGCTACTATTAGCTGACAAGCCATGTAAACTCTTCTAAGGCTCAGTGTTCTCCTAGATAACAGAATCTGTCTCCTAGGATTACTACATGAAATAAGACATATACACGAACCCCTTAGCATAGAGCGTGCAGCACGGTAAGCACCGCCCACTACTTTAATATTATCCCAACACAACCTGTAAGCTCAAAGTCAGCTCTAGAGCTCCTCCGGGAATGCTGTCTCACCCACACTCTCTGCCCCCACCCCTCCTTGAGTGAAACCCCAGTGCAGAGGCCACAGAACTGTGCTGGCCTGCGAGTCCAGGGCCAGTGTAGAACCAGGGCAAAGCAAATGTAAGGCAGGGCAGGGCATGGCCCTGGCTGCTGAGCTCCAGGGGTGAGGATGTCATGGCTGAAGAATGCGTGGGAACCGAGTGGGGGTGGGGAGAGAGGAGATGGACAGGAGAGCCTTAGGGGCAGGAGCTGGGCCTTGGGGCACTGTGCTTTTGGGCTCCCCTCTGGGGAAGCAAAGGAATCTGGATGCTAAGGAGTCTAGGAGGTCTCTCCTTACTCAGAGGAAGCCCTGGGGTCACGGTCACGGTAGTAGTTATTTTCGACACAAGATAAAAATTTTTTGTGTTGTTTTCTGGCTGTAAACCTGCCAGGAGCACCGTGGCTGAGCCCATCTGTGTGCCTGGGCCTGGGAAGAATCTCACTCTTCCAGGTCAACCTCTGGACTCCACTGTCTCCTTGCCCGGGGCATAGCAAGGCATCCCCTCCTTGGGAAATGGGGAGAGGAAGCTGGCTGGTGTAATGAGCCCCAAGGCTATATGTGCAAGACTGACGCATGTCCTGTGGTACAAATGCAAGCTTCTAGCTGGGGGATGACGCACGCAAACCCCTGCAAACATGTGGATGGACTTCATCACATGTGAACACTTCTGCAGAGGTGCACGTTTGCACCCATGCCTCCATGTACTCAGGAAGACCCATGCCCACACGGGTGAACATGCTTGCCCACAAGGCAGCGACATACCCACGCATGTGCACAAACACACACTCAACCGCTTCCCCATGCAGGATCTTGTGTTTTTAAACACACAAATAACTGCAGGCATGCACTGTGTTTCATGGGCCACACTCCCCAAAGGACAAGGGTACACTTAGAAATAGACAGGGATGCACTAGTGTGAGACAAAGAGAGCTAGGGACGGGAGAGAGAGAGATTAGCTGACTCCCTTGGATCTCCTTAGGAGGTTCTTAGTGGCCTGAGAACTGGTGCTTCTACTCCCCCCACCCCAATATCTTCTCCTCAGATCTCTAGAGAAACTAGAATTTTTTTTTTTTTTTTGACATAGTCTTGCTTTGTCACCCAGGCGAGAGTAGTGGCGCAATCATAGCTCACTGCAGTCTCCAGCTCCTGGACTCAACCTTGAACTCTCAAGCTCAAACTCCTCCCACTTAAGCCTCCCAAGTAGCTGGGACTACGGGCGCATGGCACCACCCCCAGCTAATTTTTTAAGTTTTTTGTAGAGATGGGCGTCTTGCTGTGTTGCCCAGGCTAGTCTTAAACTCCTGGCTTCAAGTGATCCTCCCGCTTTGGCCTCCCAAAGGCATAAGCCACTGCGCCCAGCCTATACTTCTTAAGAATCCCTTCTTCCTGGGAAATCCCTGGGCCCCGCCCACCCCATCTAGGGCCCAGGGAGAGTATAAGTTTTTTCCTCCCCGCTTGGGGCACTGAAATAAGAAGGTGACTCAGGGGCAGGGGCCTGGGTGGGTGGGGTGACTCAGCTGTCTAGAGGGGGAGTGTGGTCTGGTGACAGGAGAGATTACTTCTAGACCTCAGAGGGTATACCCTAATCCTCTGTGGCTCTCTCATGTCCAAACCTGGCCCAGGCGGCCCCTGGGTGGGGATGGGGGTGTGGGCTGGTGAGAGCTGCCCCCTTCCGCTCCTGCAGACTCTGGGCTGCCAGATGAGGTTGAGGTGGCAGCAGGGGCCTCACTGGCCCATTTTAACACTGCCACAGGGTTACTACCCAGCCCTGTGTGCCACGTGCTTCTAGCCCCACCCCTGTGGGGTCAGGCCAATGGGCTTCTCTGATTATGGGATCAACTGTGTCCCAATTCCTGCCTCCAAGGTCTCTCCAGGGGGTTGTTGGCTAGTCACCTGGGGTAGCCAAACAGTGCTGGGAATCTTGCAGAAGGACCCCCTTCATGGTTTGGCTGATTTCCTGACATACAGGAAATCAGGGCTGCCTCAAAATCTTCCTGGGCAAGGGCTAGGGAGGGCTTGGTGGCACCAGCTCTGAGCACACAAACAGACCAGCTTGGCTTCCTGCCCAATGTCCTGGTCTCACCCAGAAGGTCCAGGAACCTCTCCAGGCTATCAAAGATCTTAATTTTGCCCTTAGTACAACGGCAACCATAACTTGACCAGTAATGGCCCAATGAAGGGGCCTGGCTACCCTCAGAGCAACCCAAGAGGTCACAGGTAAGCTGTGGGAGTCAAAGGAGCTTTCACTTCCAGCCCTTGAAAAGAAGCAGGGACAGGCATGCCTGCCATCATCACCTCCAGCATCTGGAGGTCAGGGCTGCAGAGGGTACAGGAAGCAAAGCCAGGCAAGAGAAAGCAACGTGGAGAACAGAGCTGAGGGACCCGTGGCTAGAAGACAGTGGCACAGGGGTGTGGGTGTGAGTGCCTAGGAATGGCCATGTGAGTTTCTTCCAGAGGTGGGCAGCAGATCTCAAGCATCAGTCATACCCCAGAGGGAGGCTGATCTGACCCAAGGCCTGGCCTTGTCAGGCCCCAGGGCCCTCTCAGCCGCCCCCAGGCCTGGCCCAGCGCCCCACCAGCCTCACTTCACCCGGTTAGAGTGCTTTCTCCAGAGCCCTTACTTGAAGCTCCAACTCAGCCAGCCCCACCCTAGCATGAAACCTGAGACTGGGGGGAGAGCCCTCAGCCTCTTGCTGCTCTGAAAATCACTCCCATTTCCAACAAGAAGGGAAAGACATCAGAATGGCTTCCCACCCATTCTTTAAGGCCTGGCCCCAATTGCACCTCCTCCACGAAGACCCCCCAGACCTTCCCAGCCTGCTGTGATCACATTTCTCTGCCACCACCAGGCTGCAGAGGGGTAGGAGACTCCCTGAGCCTTTAGCGTCCTACTCTCCAATGTGGCACTCAGTGTGGCTTGGTTTGTGCCGTTGGTTATGTCTGTAGGTGTCTTGGGTCCCTACTGGACTGTAAGCTCCTTGAGGGCAGGGTCCTAGCTTGTACATCTCAGTACCTCCCACAACATCCATTCCAGGCCCTAGCACATATTAGGTATTGATGGATTGATGGATAAGAAGCACAAGGAGACAGCAGCAATCCCACACTCCTCAAAAAAATGAAGTGAGAGTCTGAGGCACAGAAAACAGAGAGGAGGCAGCCCACATTTATTTAGCTCTGACTCTGTGTTAAGCACTATTAAGTGTTTTATGTATGTTCTCATATTTAACCCTTACCACCAACTCTATGGGAAGATGTATAATCAGTCCCATTTTACAGGTGTGAAAGCGGCAGTCCAGACATGATCATTACCATTCTGAGGTAGTACAGCTATAACGAGTGGCGGGGTCAAGATTGAAAGCTAGATGTGCCTGCCTTCAAAGTCCATGGGCAGTCCACTCTGCCCTGTGCCCACTCCCAGCACCCAGCAAGAAAGATGACAGCGAATGTCCCGGTTTACCCACAGCCCAGCAGGCATGGAGGGGGAAGGGCTGAGGGATTTGCCCTGATCTTCTCCAATGGATGGTCTCTTATTCCCGCCTGTGGGCCATCCTCCCAAGAGAGTCCCTGAACAGGGTCTCCAGAGCCAGGACTAGAGCAACCTGCCCCTCCGCCCCTTGTGCCCCACACAAGCAGTCCAGTTCTAGGAACTATGCCACTTCCCCTAGCTCTGGCTATTTGGAGATGAGCTGAAGTCAGAGAGGCAGGAAGTCAAGGAAAAGTTCTGTTATCTTGTCCCTGTGTGTCCCCAAACAGCCTGCCCGGGGCATCCAATCGGGCAAATGGCCCGAGTGCCTGGCCATCTGGTCACTCCAGGGGCAGGACCCCTCTGGACCCAGCAGGAGTGAAGGGGTTACATAGGGTCTTCAGAGACAAAGAACACACACACACAGGCAAACACACACTCCAGGGTCCTGACCTCGGCTAATTAGCCTCTGGTGTCTGGGGGGTGACAGAGCTGATATACAATATCTGGGTTCTCTTTGTATTTTCCCTCTTTCCACCCCAACTTGGCCTTGGCAGGGGTCTCTGGGCACATAGGGACAAAAGTAAGTTCCCCTTCTGAGCTGGCTTCTCTGACTTTGACAGCTGTCTCCTAAGTCCCAGAAAGCTGCAGCTACTGGTTAAACCACGGGATACCCAGAGAGCACGATCTCAGGGAATCCCTGGCAAAACTTTCTTCCACTTGGGCTGGGTGGTGGCCTGGGGGACCTGCTCCTCGGAGACTCAGGCCTCCCAGCTCCAAGCCAGACAGATGTGCAGCCCTAGGGCAGCCCAGACAGGCTGGAAAACACTCAGCTCCTGGAGCAGGAGAGATGGGGGAGAAGAGGAAAGAACACACACACACACACACACACACACACACACACACGCACAGGAGTTTGGCCAGAAAAGTTTCCTACAGAAGGAAAAGCCGCCTTGCCCGCCGGTTTTCCCGGGACCCAAGGAGACTTCCCCTGGAATCCTCTGGGAAGATGAGAGGCAGCGGCAGCAGCTTCCACCAACAGCAGCAAAACTTCAGTCCGAAAAGTCCCCCAAACCCCCCTCCCTCTCCCCCTCGTTCTTTTGTTCCCCACTGCATTGCCAACCAGGCAGCTCCCGGCTTCCCACACTGGACTGTCCTCCCCCAACCCCAAACCCGAACCCGCCCGCGCCTCCCCGCCTGGCCCGCTGCCGGGGGGCCGGGGGGCGCTCACCCGCCTTGCAGGGGTCTTTGTAGTTGAGGGGCTCCGAGTCGTCCTCCTCCGCCAGGTCATAGGTGTAGTCGGCCAAGTCCAGCGGCCGGCCGGGACGCGGGAGCAGCAGCAGCCCGAGCAGCAGCGGCAGGCGGGCCACGCCGGGCATGCTGGCGGGGCGGCGGCGAGGGAAGCGGGGCACTGGAGGCTAGGGGAGGGCGTCCCCTCGCCCGCTCGTTCGCTTGCTCGATCGCTACCGCGACCGCTCCCGCCCTCGCTCCCCGACCTCTTCCCCTTCCCTCCGCTCGCCTCCCTCCTTCCTGTCTCCCGCCCCCCGCTCGGCCCGCCGCTCCGCGCTTGTCCTCGGGCTGCAGCAGTCTCCCTCTCCCTTCCCTTCTTTTTCTCTCTTTCTTTCTCTCCCTCCCTCCCTCCCTCCGGCTCCCCCCCCCCCTTTTTAGGGAAATGAGCTCGCTGGAGGGCGGGTTTTCGCCCGAGCTCGGCCCCCCTCGGGGCCGGGACAGTGCTCGGCCGGGCCGGGCCGCGCGCCAGCCGGGGCGGGGAAGGCGCAGAACCGCGCGCCCGGGGAGGGGGCTCGGGCCGCCCGGGCCGCGGGCCGCCGGGCCGGGGCGGGAGCTCGGGCCCCCGGGGTGCCGGGAGGGCTGTCGCTCCCGAGATGCCCTCTAGCGGCGGCCTCCCCCGCGGGCGCTCGGCCGAGCCCCCGCCCCGCCGCGGGACACGCTGTCAGGTCCTCCCGCCGCCCCTGCCCCGCGCCCCCGCCTCGGGTCGGTCTCTCCGCCGACGTCTCCCTAGCTCCCCTTCTCCGACCCTCTCTCGCGTCTCGCTCTCTGCGCTCTCTGTCTCTCTTGCTGTCTCGGTGTCTCTCCCTCCTCCGGAGACGCCGCTGGAGGGCGCCGAAAGCCCGTGGATGGCTCCCCGCGAGCCCCTCTCCCCCGCCGGCGTGGACCCAGTCCCCCAGCGCACTGGGACAGAGGGAGAATGGCAAACCCCACTCTGCTCTCCCAAGGCACTTCCCTTCCCGGCCGGCCCCTGCCAGGGCAGGACTGTGCCCTACAGAAAGATAGAAGAAGACCCTTTGCTTTTCAATCAGGCTGCTTTATTCTGTTGTGGCAGGAGTTCCAGGGCCCCTGGGCACCACCTCTGCCCGCTCCCATCCTCTACCCAAACTCCAATTTCTCCGGGGCCTGTCCCTGCGTTGTGGGTAGAAGCAGCTTCTTGCCCGTCTGCAAAAGCTGCAAAAGACCCTTTGCCCAGGGCGTTTCCTGTCCCCCTGGGGCTTCCACTGACCCTGTGAAGCAAAGGCATGTTGAAGATGGACAGAGAGGATCGGGGGAGTGGGAAGTACCGGTCTGCGAGCCTCCCCTCCCCTGAGCTCCCTGGATGACCCTGCTTCAGTGGATGCCCCAGCGCCTGGTCAGCGCGAGCGCTCCTCCACAGCCCGGGCAGGTGGCCCAAGCGCTCCCAGCGACCCTGGGATCATACCTGCTCACTTGAGGAGTCCTAGATGTAGTAGAGCGGCACCTCGCCACACAGGGTGCTCACGGCCATGCCCAGGAAGGCCAGGTCCCCTCTGGAGGGTGCTGAGCCTGCATCTCGCCCCTCCACCTGGTCCAGCTTAGAGGTAGGCACTGCGGGCTTGGCCTGCGGAGAGCATTCCATTTGAAATCTAGGAAGTCAGTTTGTATCCCGTGTGCAGCCCTTATTGTGGGACTTCAGGTATATCAGGCAATCTCTCTGAGCCTCAGTTTCCTCACCAGTAAAGAGGGGCTGTGCTAGAGTCAGAAGCCACCAGGTAGTGAGTGGACTCAGCTGAGCCCAGCAGCTTGGCAGTGGGGTGGGAAGGGAAGGAGTCGTGCAGGGGAATAGGGAGAGGGGCAGTCAGCAGGCAGCCAACAAGGAACGATGCTTTACAGGTGACAAATAGCCACCATTCAGACGCTCCTCCCAGCAGCCCTGGGAGGGAGACAGCCCACTCCTTTCACCCACACACACACCTGGAAGTTCTGGACTTTTCTAGTGAGCGCCTCAAGACTGGGGATGCTCTCCGGAGCTGTCTTCATGATGTAGCACCAGGTGCCAGGGGCTGGCTTGTAGGCGATCAGGAGCTAGGCACAGAATGCTGGAGATGATTTGGGGGTCCCTGCCCTGCTCTCTCCCTGACCCAGGTCCTTAGCCACCTCCCTCTAGGTTGGGCATGGGAGTTATACTAGAATCTGGGGTTCAGGCCAAAAGGGCTGGAGGAGGGGGAGAGAAGGATGTGGATGAAGTGGCCCAGCTGGGTGGCTCTAGCAGAGCCTTGTCATTGGTCCCAGGGTCAGGAGGTCCGGGCATACCCACCCGCTGGTAGTCATACACCACGAGGCCAGTGGAGCCAACAGAGAAGGTGGCAGTGGTACCCAGGTGCCCACTCCGGGCCAGGTGTTGCTGGGCTTCCGGAGCCCCGATGCTCATCTCCAGAACCTGGGGATAGGGCATGGAGCTGCCTGGTTTTCCCCTTTGCTACTCAGCCTGTGGTACCCATCCCCATCCTCAGGCCTCTGTACTCAAATTCGCTTCCCTCTTTCCCGAGAGCTCAGAGAGGCTGAGTGGAACCAGGTGCTGGGGGGAGCCGCTGTCCTGCTGTGGGGCAGGGGCCCTGTGGAAAAGCCTGGGCTGGGTTGCCACCTGGTTTGTGCCTCTTTCCTTCTAGCTGTGCCCCTTGCCTCCTCCCCTCCACTCCCCTTGGACAGTTTCCTATCGCCCATCCCACCTAGCCCCTCTGTCTGGCATGTCCTATGCCCACCGCCGCCCCATCCCACACCTCTCACCATCTCCGTGTGTTTCTGGCTCATGTGGAGACCCATGAGCAGGGCTCCCACAATCACCACAACGACAAGGACCACCACCACCACCACGATGAGAAGGCGTTTCAGGTGCACCGGGCAGCAGGGGATGCCAAATCGGCCCCGGGGAGCCGCGGAGTAGTCCTGACACAGTGGGGCAGGCAGGGAGACCGGCATGAGGTCATGAGGCTGCCCCTCTTCTCCCTGCACAAGCTGGACACCCTCCCACGGCCGCCTAGGGCTGGACGGTCAATGCGATGGACAGACAGGGAAGGGTTGAGGAGATCAGAGAAGGCTTCTTGGAGGAGGTGGCTTGGATTCTAACAAACCCATAGACACATAGAAGCTTAGAAGCAGGGTCTAGTTTTGAGGGACCCAAGAGAGCCTGCTTCACCTGTCTCTTCCTGCTGTGTCCCCCAGGCCCCTGGCATCTCAGTCATGGTCAGCCCCTCTCTGTTCCCCAAGTGATCACCTCCATGTGGTGACACAAAGTCTCCCTCCTTCCTGGAATGCCTTCCACCTTCTCCACCAGGTGAGCTCCTCCTTATTCTGGCTCCAGCTCATGTGTCGTTTTCTCTGTGAAGTGTCCCCTGACTTCTGAAGTTTTTCATGGCTTCTGACTCGGAGCTGTCTACGGATGGCCCTTTCAGTCGACCCCAATCATGGCTCTCGGCCCACGAACAACTCCACAAGGGTCCCAGGCTTAGTGGTCTTGGTGTCCCCCATCCTGACTTACCACAATCCTAGGTTAGTTGAGTGAATGGATCTGGATAAGGAAACAGGCCAGGGAGGATAGAGGAGGCAGGGCCCATCACACACACGCGCGCACACACATACACACACACGCAACCACACTCACCGGCGGGCTCTCCATCAGGACCTCTTTGCTGCCCACATCCATCTTGCTGCAAGTGCTATGCTGTCCTCTCCTGCTCTCCCAGGTGTGACCAGGGTCTTATATGTGTCCATAGGGAGAGAGGACAGAGGTGAAGGACCAAGTCCCCTGTGTGCCAGCCAAGCCCTTGGCTTTGAAGCTTGTTTGTTCCTGTCCCTCCAGAACTGAAGCCCAGATAAGCCAGCTGTGAGAGCCCCCAAGGGCCCTTGGCCCTGGCACATGAGTCCTCTTGGCCCCAGCAAGAGCAAAGCTGGGTGAGCTGAGCAAACTTGCCCTTGGGCCATCTGCACCTCTCACCGTGGGTGTCTTCCTGGCGTGGCCGCCTTCCTTGCTGGCACCTGCCCCTGCTGCCCTGTGGCTTTCCTGATTCTTCTGCCAGCCTGAACCTCTCAGGCAGCCAAGGGTCTGACCATCACATTTCCCAGCAGAATTTCTCGATGCATAGGGATGCACTCCAGGAAGGGGGTTCTGGAGGCAGCACCTGTAGACTCAGAGAGGACTCTGCCTAAAGCAGGAGGTGCTTTGACATCAGTTTTGGGGGTTTCATAAATCTACATTTCCCTGCAAGGACCAATTCCAACTTCAAGCACTCTTTCCCTCACCTCGTCTCCTCCCACACATCTAGTACCAGCCTCAAACTTGCCCCCAGTGATTATTTTCCTGATTCTGGAAACTGTCCCCACAGGTGGCAAGCTCTTACTGATGTGCAGTGCTTCCTTCTTTGCTCTGGGCTTGTCTGTCAATTGCAGGCTTTGCTGATGGCAGATTCCAGGTCTGACACTGCTTTCTTCTGTCCGGACAGCCCTGCACAGGGCTGGCTCTGGTCACTGGTGGGCTCCCAGTCTCCCCATCCTCAAATCAGCCCACTCACCCTGTGGTCTACACTCTACCCCTCTAGACTCCTCCTTCTACATCCTCTGATCCTAAATTTGCCCTGAGAATGATACTCACCCAAATATGATCAACTTTCAGGACTGTCTCCTTCTCTTTTCTCTCTTTCCTAGTGCCTTCCCTAAAGCCATCTCTATGTATTTACGAGGTCAAATCTGCCAATGACTTTGGGCTGGCTCACACTTTCTCTCAGGTTCCCTTTCACTCCTTGGGCCAGGTGGTCTCTAAAGTCCCTTCACCTCTAAACTCAGGTGGCTGTGGCAGCGTCCAGGCCTGGGCTTGCTCGCTTCACCTCCTATCTTTTTTTTTTTTTTTGATAAAGACAGCCCCTTTATCACCCAGGCTAGCATGCAGTAGCGAGATCACTGCTCACTGCAGCCTTGACCTCCTGGACTCCGGTGATCCTCACACCTCAGCCTCCCGAGTAGCTGGGACTACCAGAGCATGCCATGCCCAGCTAATTTTTGCATGTTTTATAGAGATGGGTTTTCACCATGTTGCCCAGGGTGGTCTTGAACTCCTGGGCTCAAGTGATCTCAGCCTCCTAAAGTGCTAGGATTACAGGTGTGAGCCACCATGCCCAACCAGCCTCCTGTCCTTTAACATGCCACCCCAGTTCCCGCCCCCTGCCCCAGCCCCCTCCCACCAGGGCCCTGCCCTTTGGTCATGAGCTGGCAGGTTCCCCTGTCCCCCCCTCCACCTGGAGGGCCTTCGGCCCCAAGGTTGCATAACAACATGGCATCTGAACTGAGAGCCCCTGAGAAGCTGAGAAGCGCAGGAAGGAAGAAAGGGAAGGAAGTGTTTGCTCCCACCACCCTCCTCACCCCCGAGCTGCCCCTTTAAATATTTGCCTAAGACTCCAGCAGCTCGAGAGTGTCCTAGGACAGTGAAAGGAGGGGAGGGGTGCCGGGAGGAGGGGGAGCCCAGAGAAGCGTCCTCTCAGCTCGGCCTCAGCTGTGTGCAGGTGCCAGATGTAGGAGACAGCTCGCCTGCAGTGCCCACCCCTGCCCTCCCCCAGGGCCCCCACTCCTGCCCCCATCATCCTGGCAACATTGCGATTGATCAGCTGACTCACACGTACTGGGCCTGAGCCAGGTGGGCAGCCAGCCAGCGGGAGAGCCAAGCACTGCAGGCATCTCGGGGTCCCTGTGGGCATCTCAGGGGGCCGTGTTGTCCTCACGTGGGACTTGTTCTTAGCAGGCACTGTGGGTGGGGCTTGCCGCCATCACTGGGTGCTAGGAGAGGGGTCTCTTTCTTTGAAAAAGCCTCTGCTCTTTCTGGTCCTTGGTCTCCCTTGCCTGTTGCCCTTAGGCTGTAGCTGTCATAAGCTCTGTGGCTGCTGTTGCTGCTGCTTCTCCTTAAAACTCATTTTTGCTTGAGGGCTGAGGGAGGGTGCCCGCCTCCTGGAGCACTCACACTAACCAGGTGAAGGTCCTGGGTTCCTTGGAGAAGGAAACACAGAAGGATCTTTAGCTGGGTGTGCCAACCTTCCCCCTCCCCCATACCAGCCCTATCTGCAGCCTTCTCACATTTTTGCCTTTTCTCCTTATGGGAGAAATGCTTAAGCCATTTCTCCCTCTGTGAAAGCCAACCTCCAATCCCTCTCCACTTCTCCGGTTTTATTTATTTATTTATTTATTTATTTAGAGACAATGTCTCACTCTGTTACCCAGGCTGGAGTGCAGTGGTGCAATGACAGCTTCATAGCTCACTGCAGCCTTCATCTCCTGGCCTCAAGTGATCCTCCTACCTTGGCCTTCCAAAGTGCTGAGATGACAAGTGTGAACCCTGCATCTGACCTTCTATCTCTCTGAATGCCACCCACCCAAACAGGCCAAGTGCCATTGGCACCTGCTCTGTGACCTCACTCCAGTTCATGGTGCCCTTTGAAATCCTCAGCCTCTCTGTGGCACCTTCACCTGCCATTCAGCACATATGAATGTTCTTGTCAGCTACATGGGTGATTTTTGTTGCTCTGTCTTCTAGCCCAACTGCAGGCCCTGGGAAGGAAAGGAGCACGCTTCCCATAGGCTTCTTTGAACCTGCCACTGGGCAGGAGGCATGCAAACAGCTAACACTTAATGATAGTCAATGATGAGACCAATACCAACAGTGGCCAATAGTCCATGCCTTCTGTATGTGGAGGTCTCAGTGCTTCCACTGGCCAGCTCTGGGACCCAGCATGAGTCATTCTGCTTTGCTAGGCATTAGTATGTTCATCTGTGAGATGGGTCAGGTACTAGCTGTCCACCTCACTATGCTATTATAAGGACCTAATGGCATCATGGGTGTGACATCCAGTCGTCATCATTAGCATCATCTACTTCATCCTCTAGGGGACCTCCCACTAGCTAAGAATACAGCCCAGACTTGCCCTCATTGTCTGTTTCTGGGTTGACCCCCTCTGAGAGCCCTGGGCGATGGACAGCCCCACAGTGGCTACCCCTTCTGTGTGGGCCTCCCCGTTTCCTCCTCCAGCCTCTCAGCTGCAGGGGTGGGGACAAGATTCACTTTGCTCTTTGTGTACTGGGCAGAGCCGTGCCAGGGACGGGTGGGAACAGTTGCCCAGCTGCCCCAGCCACCTCCCTACCCCCACTGCTTCCCTGCCCCCAAGTTGGCATGGGGAGGGCAGCTAAATGTGTGGCAGCAAGTAGACATCAAAAGGCAGGGGCATCCCTGGCTGGGAGAACACGACTTAAGCTCAGACCAGAGAATCCCCTGCTGGCAGAGTCTGGGGACAGCTGGGGAAGCGTCTTAAAGCCAGTGGTCTCAGTTCCCTGGACTGGTGTGGAAAGAGCACAAGACTAGAAGCCCAGGCAGCTTACAGCCAGGCTCCCCTTGCCCCATGCCTATGAGCTCTTAGGACAGTCATCCTCTGCCACGGGGAAGCTAACGTGGTATAGAGCAGCAGTCTTCAAGCTTTTTGGTTTCAGGACCCCTTAACACTCTCAAAAAGTATTGAAGACCCCAAAGAGCTTTTGTTTATGTGGGATATGTCTGTTGACATTTATTGAGAAATTATCTTTTTATTTACATATGAATTTAAAATATCAGTAATAAACCCATTATATGTTATGATATAAATCACATTTTTAATGGAAAAACTATTTTACAAAGCAAAAATAAAATTAGAAAGTGTCACTCCTTTACAGTTTTAGAAATCTTTTAAATTTGGAACTTCATAGAAGTGAAAAGGGCAAATCATGTCTTGACAATACTAGGGAAATTGTTTTTACCTCAGAGACAGAGAAGGCCCAGGGCTACACTTGGAAGAACCCTGCATGGAAGGACAACCGTGAACGTTGAAGTTGGGCACAGTGGGCAGAAATCCCTGCTGATACATTTTTCTTCTGGTGCGACAGGCCTCACTTTTCTTGTCTGTAAAAGGGAATTACTATCACCTGCCTCAAACTATTGAGAGGATTAAGTAGGGAAAGTACAGAACACTTGAGATAGCAAACTTAGCCAGCCTCTTTTTGGGGGACCTCAGTTTCCTCATTTGTTAGACAAAGGGCTGGACTGAAAAATATCTAAAGCGCTTCCCAGCTTCAACAGGCTGTGGTTGAGCAGTGAGAAATGTTCCAGAATTCCACACAGTCCCACTCCAGCTCCAGAGGCTGTGTTTCCCTTTTCAGCTCATGCTGACACAAAGGTACATTCTGTTCAGTGGCGCGTGGAAAAACATGTGAATTCAGTTAGAAGCGCACTTCAGACTCCTCCAGGACGCCCTTGTGCTTCTAATCTTGCATGCTAACTTAGATATGCGTCTGCCACTCACGACATGCCCATGATGCTGCCTCGGGGATGTGTCCCCCCCATGCAAAGAAATCCAGGTACACAGAAGCACAGAGATCCCTAACTCCGAAGCGCCTCCACAAGGCAGTGTGTGCATGTGCCCGTGCAGAGACAGGTGAGCACCGGCGCGCACGGTCGTGCCCAGCACACGAAGGCACAAGTACAAGCTCACACGCATGCACTCACGCGCAGCCACACACGCGGATGGCCCCAGAGACAGCCCGGGAGAGCACACAGCGGCCACTCCTCCCCTTCGGTGACTCCCAGACTCGGGCCTCCCACCGCCGCCCCGCGCGCGCCCCCGCCGCCCGCGCCGCAGTCCGCATCCACCCCGCGCGGTCAGCCCCGGCTGCGGCTCCAGCTCCGCGCTCCGCGCTTCTCTCCCGAGCCGGATCGCGGGAACGAGCAGGGGAGGGGACCGCAGCCGGCGCCCGAGGGCAAGAAGAGTCCTCAGGCGGGCCCCTGGCTGCGGCAGCAGCTGCCGGTGGCCGGGAGGTGCCAGCCCGCGCGGGGTGGCCCAGCCGCGGGAGCGGTGGGGCGGGTCCGCGGCTGCCGGCCCCAGGGAGAGCTCGCGGGCAGCATGGCGGGGCTGCGGGCCAGGCGGGGCCCGGCGCTGGGGCTGCTGGCGCTCTCCGCGCTTGGCTTCTGCCTCATGCTGCAGGTCAGCGCTAAGAGGCTCCCCAAGACGCCCCCCTGCCCGCCCAGCTGCTCCTGCACCAGGGACACCGCCTTCTGCGTGGATTCAAAGGCAGTGCCCAGGAACCTGCCCTCGGAGGTCATCTCCCTGTGAGTGTCCAGCCCTGGCCTTGGGGGTGGGGAGGGAGAGGAGGCCGAGGACAGCTCTGGGAGAGGACAGGAGAACCCTCGCTCCCCCTCTTCAGAGTGTGGGGACCAGGGGGACTGCAGGGGTCCTCAGGGCTGGAGAGCCCAGGCCCCAGTCGGGCAGGGAGTTCTGCAGTTTTGCAGCCTCAGCGGCCATGGGTGGGGAAAGCAGGAGTTCACCACCAAGAATGAATCATCACCACCACGAGCGTCAGTGAGACCTACTGTGTGCTGGGCTCCAGACTTGCGGGGGGGGGTTGCTTACACGAGCATGTGGACTCCTGCCTGTGATGTCACACCAAGGGCAGGAGAGTGGCAGCCAGGGCAGGTGGGAATGAGCTCTGCCCTCCCAGCACCCTGGCATGGGGCACACGCCTGCCACTGACCAGCCACTTGGCACCCAGCCCGGCCAGCCTGTCACTTGCAACAGCCAGCCTCAGGGGCTCCCCTTGTCTGTGGGACCAGAGAGGTTGTGAAGTCCTTAGGGACCAGGATGCCAGCCCCCACCCCCATGCCCCATCTCTCAACAGCACCCAGCCCATTGTGGGTGTTTGGATAATGATGATAATGGTGTGGGTGATGGAACCTTTTCTTGCCTGAGAGGGAAGCTGAGCCTGGGGCCATGGGTGCCCCAAGAGGCAATAGGGGAGGACTGTGGTGAAGGCAGGCAGTGAATTTGGGAAGAGAAGGGAAAGACACAGGTGGGGGCCAAGGTCGGTGAAATGGGGCGTTTCCAGGGCAAGTGAGTACAAAAGCCTCTGCCCTCCATGTTCACCTCTCCCTGCCTCAGCACAGCCCCTGCAGACCCCACAGTACTGACTCGGGTGTCCCCGCAGGACCCTGGTGAATGCCGCCTTCTCAGAGATCCACGATGGAGCGTTCTCCCACCTCCCGCTGCTGCAGTTCTTGTATGGATAGGGCCTTGTGGAAGGGTTGGGGGAGCTGTGGGGATGGTAGCAGGGAACAGATCCTGGGCTGGGGAGAGGATGAGTGGACAGAGGCAGCCTCTGGAGACAAAGATGCAGGTGTCCCTTGCGTTTATTCTGATAGGATGTACCCAAAAGGTGGGGCAGCCTGGAGTCAGGGGAGTCGGGGCAGCAGGAGGACAGCTAGGGATGGCACAGAGAAGCCAAGCACGGGGGATCTGGGGATGGGCTTGGCGCCTCTGGAGACCCAAGAGAACTGGGTGCGATAACCTGGACTAGTGCCTAAGGTGGGCACTCTGGGGCCATGTTAGAGACAGGTGACCCCAGGAATCACGCATCCCAGAAAGAGCTGGGGGCTGAAAGAAAGGGATGGCAGGAGTGTCTCCAACTCTACAAGATGCCGTCCATGAGGGACAGTTGTCCATGATGGGCTGAAGTGGGACAGAATGAGGGTGGGAGAGAGGGAGAGGAGATGCCGCTGGGGAGGGCCAGGAGCTGGCTTGACAAGAGAACTCTGCCTCGGCCCATGTTTAGGAGCCAACAGGGACCCTGGGAGCTTCTGGGGCCAGAACAGGCTCCTGCCTGGCCTTGTTGCCCAGGTGGCCCAGGGATTCCCTATGGGGTCCCTAGGGGTGGCAGCAGGGCAGCCAGGTCTTGGGGAAGCCCAGGGTTGAGGCAGTGGGCTGGGGGCTGGGGCAGCAGGCACACCCTTGGAAGCTCTAATTCCACCTTTGTCTCTGCAGGTTGCTCAACTCCAACAAGTTTACACTGATTGGAGACAACGCCTTCACGGGACTGTCGCACCTGCAGTATCTGTGTGTGGGAGGGAAAGGGGCAATGGGAAAGAACAAGGGAGGGGGACCCCAGGCCTGGGAGGCCGAGGGACTGGGTAGGGATTGGATGAGAATGCCGTGGGAGGGGGAGGTGATGGCAGGCGAGAGCCCTTGCATCCCGTGACGGCAGGACCTGAGCAGAAGGTCGTTTCATTCATTTTGCCTCTACCCTACCTGATGCCCTATCCCTATGGCTTGATGATGCCAGACTCCATTTGGAAACCTGTCTTGGGGACATGGGCTGAAATCTAGGCTGGGGCATAGGGCGAGTGCTGCTGGGGGTCTGGCATCCTGTGTGACCACTGAGGCAAGCTCCCGCTTTCCCCAGCTTCATTGAGAACAATGACATCTGGACATTATCCAAGTTCACCTTCCGAGGACTCAAGTCCTTGACTCACCTGTGAGTACGTCACGCATATACACACTGCACCAAAGCCCCACCTCTCCTGTGGCCTTTGGCTTTGGTCATGATCTTCAGATGACCTGGGGGTCTCTCTTGCAGCTCGCTGGCCAACAATAACCTGCAGACACTGCCCAGAGACATATTTCGGCCCCTGGACATCCTGAATGACTTGTAAGGCCCGAGTCCTATCTCTTCCAACAGTGCCGCAGAGGGTGCATCCCTGGAGGGAGTGCTGTGGGAGTCAGAACTGGGATGGTCGTAAGGTCTTGAGAAGCCGG
Source organism: Macaca thibetana thibetana (assembly GCF_024542745.1). Taxonomy (NCBI): domain Eukaryota; kingdom Metazoa; phylum Chordata; class Mammalia; order Primates; family Cercopithecidae; genus Macaca; species Macaca thibetana. The sequence continues at coordinate 121,492,887 of NC_065585.1, forward strand.
GAGGGCTTGGGTCTGGGGGCCCCTGAGCAGGTGAGGAGGTGGAGTTAGATATAGATGGTAGCCTTCCAAACTGCATTTTTTCTCAAAGTGCGCCTGAGACACCATGTGTATATGTTTTTGTTTGTTTGTTTGTTTGTTTAGATGGAGTCTCACTCTGTCACCCAGGCTGGAGTACAGTGGCACAATCTTGGCTCACTGCAACCTCCACCCCTTGGGTTCAAGTGATTCACCCTCAGCCTTCTGAGTAGCTGGGGCTACAGGTGTGTGCCACCACACCTGGCTAATTTTTTGTATTTTTAGTAGAGACGGGGTTTCACTATGTTGGCCAGGCTGGTCTCAAACTCCTAACCTTGTGATCTGCCAACCTCGGCCTCCCGAAGTGCTGGGATTACAGGCGTGATCCACCATGCCCGGCCAAAAATGTGCTTTTCAAGGCTGGGCATGGTGGCTCACGCTTGTAATCCCAGCACTTTGGGAGGCCAAGGAGGGCGAATCACCTGAGGTCAGGAGTTTCAGACCAGCCTGGCCAACATGGTGAAATCCCATCTGTACTAAAAATACAATAATTATCTGGGTGTGGTGGCAGGTACCTGTAATCTGGGCTACTTGGGGGGTTGAGGCAGGAGAATCACTTGAACCTGGGAGGCAGAGGTTGCAGTGAGCCAAGATCGTGCCATTGCACTCCAGCCTGGGCAACAAAAGCAAAACTCAGTCTCAAAAAATTAAAACAAAAACAAAAACAAAAACAAAAAACAAAAAAATGCACTTTTTTTTTTAATTTATTTTTTTTAGACAGAGTCTTGCTCTGTCACCCAGGCTGGAGTGCAGTAGTGCCATCTCAGGTCACGGCAACCTCTGTCTCCCAGGTTCAAGTAATTCTGCTTCAGCTTCCCGAGTAGCTAGGATTACAGGCATGCACCACTACACCTGGCTAATATTTGTAATTTTAATAGAGACGGAGTGTCTCCATGTTGGTCAGGCTGGTCTTGAACTCCCGACCTCAGGTGACCCACTCGCCTCTGCCTCCCAAAGTGCTGGGATTACAGGCGTGAGCCACTGTGCCCGGCCAACATGTGCTTTTTTTTTTTTTTTTGAGATAGAGTCTCGCTCTGTTGCCCAGGCTGGAGTGCAATGGCGTGATCTCCGCTCACTGCAATCTCTGCCTCCCAGGTTCAAGCGATTCTCCTGCCTCAGCCTCCCAAGTAGCTGGGACCACAGGTGTGTGCCACCACACCTGAGTAATTTTTGTATTTTTAGTAGAGCTGGGAATTCACCATGTTGGCCAGGTTGGTCTCAAACTCTTGACCTTGCGATCCACCCATCTCAGCCTCCCAAAGTGCTGGGATTACAGGTGTGAGCCACCACGCCCAGCCTGTGCTTTTTAAATTTATATTTGATTGGACTCCACATTAAAGTTCAATCAGGGGAAGGAGAGTTTGAAAGTTTTGAGTAAGTAGTATATAGCATATAGTAGTGTATAGCATAGCCACACTCATTTATCATTATTTATAAGAAAATAAAAGCCTTGGATTGTGGGAGGCTTAGAGGAGCAGGGATGCAACGTACTGCTGTTCAGGTTGCATACTGCAAAAGCCAACCTGGCCAAAAAGGTCAGCAAGGGCTGAAACTGACTCCATATTCTGCTGGCCAAGCCTGTGTCTATGGGGCTACATCCAGCCAGAGGAAACCTTTTCTCTAATCAATACGAAGATGCATGTGAAAGACTTGCAGCAGCCTTGACCAGCTCTATTTCTGAAAACCTGGAGGGCCTGGGTGGGCAGAGCCCTGAGATCCTGTCTCTCTCTGTGCCCTCCTCCTCTGCCCTCATGATGTAGGGACCTGCGGGGCAACTCACTCAACTGCGACTGCAAGGTGAAGTGGTTGGTGGAGTGGCTGGCACACACCAACACCACGGTGGCGCCCATCTACTGCGCCAGCCCTCCCCGCTTCCAGGAGCACAAGGTGCAGGACCTGCCGCTGCGGGAGTTCGACTGCATCACTACGGGTAGGAGGTGCCCCTGCCTTGGGTGTCAGCCCACGTCTACCCCAAGGCAGCTTTACAGGCGTGAAACCCCCCACCCTGCCCCACGACACCCAGTGGCAGCAGTAAAGCAACCACCGTCACCCAAGCAGCCCTTCCCTTCTCCCTCTGGTCTTCAGTAACACACCTCTCATCTTGCAGATTTTGTGCTGTACCAGACCCTGTCCTTCCCAGCAGTGTCGGCTGAGCCCTTTCTCTACTCCAGTGACCTCTATTTGGCTCTGGCCCAGCCAGGTGTCAGTGCCTGCACCATCCTGAAGTGGGACTATGTTGAGCGGCAGCTTCGAGACTATGACAGAATCCCAGGTACCTGCACCCAATCTGGTTCGGCTGGCCCTTGCCGGGGGAGGGGGGAGTGGACTCCGTCATTTAACCCCATTGAGTTTCTGTAGGTAGAGGGATAGATGAGACATATCCTCTGCCCACAAGAACTTTCCAGTCTTTGGGAGGAGGCCAATATATACACAGATATCATCCATATGATAGGCAGATGTTAAGAGGGAGATATGAACATGATGCTCTAGCAGCACAAAGGACAAGCCTACCCTGGGCAATCAGGGAAGGCTTCCTGGTGGAGGGGGAATACCTAAGCTGAGTCTTGAAGGAGAGAGGAAAGGGAGGACTCAGAGGTGATCCCCAGGTGTCTGGCTTACATAATTAGATGGACTGGGAAATGAGGAGGAGACAGGAGTGACTATTGAGCAGTTTTGGATCTACCAAGTTTGAACTGAGTCTTGAAAGCTGAAGGAGACTTAGCTAGGAGCAAAAAAAGTGGAAAGAGTGTTTTGGCAGAGGAAACAGCATGAACAAAGTCAAGGAGGTGTGCAATAACTTAGTATGTGACTGTGTGTATGTGTGCAAATCATAAGCAGCTTGTATGACAAGGGATAAGGTTCAAGGTGGGGAGTGGCAACCAGAGATTCATGAGTACCAGCTCATTGACAGGGTTTAGGCAGAATGTGTGATCCAGTCTGCATTTTAGAAAGCTTCTTGCATGGAAAAAGGCTAGGTGTGGGGCCAGACATGAGGGCAAAACAGTAGGGGGATATGTGCCTGTCTGCTAGAGGGGTGCTGGAGCCTGGATATGAGACAGTAGCAGTGGGGATGGAGGGAGATATTTAGAAAGAAGGGTTAAACTGACACCAGATAAAATAGAAAACTTACATTGCCCTGTCTCCATTAAGGAGCTTGAAGTCAGTATTAAAGAAAAAAACAAAAACAAAACACCTTCCCCTAAAAAAACCTCCTGGCCCAGAGAGCTCCCCTGGTGAACGCTATCAAACATTTAAGGAGGAACTAACACCAATCTACATACACACTATTAGAAAGTAGAAGGGAAGGCTGTCGGGACTTGAGGACTGATCAGGGAAGGGTGAGTGGAGGAGAGAAAGGTGTTAGGGATGACTGCCAGGTTTCTGGATTGGGAGACTAGTGGAGCCACAGCTGAAATCAAGAACAGAGGAGGAGGAGGGCAGGCTCAGCGATGGGTATGGAGCTCAATTGTGAGTTGTGAGTCATGACTGAGTTTGAGGTGCTAGTGTGGGTGTGTGGGCCAGAAGAGTCTGAGGGAAGATTAGGAGCTGGGGTGTGGCATGGGGATCATTAGCATCTGGGCAGGGCAGACCAAGCTCCAAAGAAGGGATTTAGGCAGTGACTGCCAGAGCCTGAGGCTCTACACAAATTTCTCTTAGGGGAAAGGTGGGGTTGCAGTGAGAAGGAAGGAGGGGTGAATTGGGGATGTCAAAGTAAAGATGCTGGGCAGCAGCTGGAGACCCCAGGACAGGTGAGCAGTGTGTGGTTTGATGTACCTGGTGCCCCAGAAGGGCTCCGATGAAGCTGATCGTGAGTACAGGTGCACATGGGCATGCATTCTTGTACATAAAAGCCCTTTCAAAAGTGAGAACTCTTGGGAGGATGTGTTCTCATGTGCTGTGATGCAAACAGCAAGGTGTCTTGGGTATACCTAAGATTCCTCTCCCCTCTGTGGATCCACTCAAATTCTTCCTCCCTTCCCTGCCTGGCCACTGCCAGTGGGGTAGCTTTGGGCAAGTCACTTGCTCTCTCTGAGCCTCAGTTTCTTTCTGTGTGAAACGGACAAAATCACAGGGTCTTTTCCAGAGTAATGAATTCCTCATCGACGTAACATGTGCTTACATTCAGCATAGTGACTGCACACAATAAAAATTCAATAACTGACATTATGGTTAAGCAACGAGTCACTATCGAGGGATACCTATTTTGTGCTGTATCAGCTTATATTTGAACCCTAGGGGTATGGGTGGAACAAGGGTGATACTAAAACTGGCTATTAGCTGTGAAACAACTGGAAAGCATTGAGAGCTTAGTGGATGAACTTCAGTGTGGGTGGAATGGTATAGCGCAGAGTCTTAGTCCTGGCCCAAGGTTAGAAGGGACTGGCCTTCTCCAAGGGGGTGGGATGGAGTGGGAGCTGCCAGCCTGCTTGATGCTGCCTGCCCCTGTCCTGGCACAGCCCCCTCTGCAGTGCACTGCAAGCCGATGGTGGTGGACAGCCAGCTGTATGTGGTCGTGGCCCAGCTGTTTGGTGGCTCTTACATTTACCACTGGGATCCCAACACCACGCGCTTCACAAAGCTGCAGGATATCGACCCACAGCGCGTGCGCAAGCCTAATGACCTAGAAGCCTTCCGCATCGACGGCGACTGGTACTTTGCCGTGGCCGACAGCTCCAAGGCGGGCGCCACCAGCCTCTACCGCTGGCACCAGAATGGCTTCTACTCCCACCAGGCACTGCACCCCTGGCACCGCGACACCGACCTGGAGTTTGTGGATGGCGAGGGCAAGCCACGGCTGATTGTGTCCAGCAGCTCCCAGGCACCGGTCATCTATCAGTGGAGTCGCACACAGAAGCAGTTTGTGGCCCAGGGTGAGGTGACTCAGGTGCCTGATGCCCAAGCTGTGAAACACTTTCGTGCCGGCCGCGACAGTTACCTGTGCCTCAGCCGTTACATTGGTGACTCCAAGATCCTGCGCTGGGAGGGTACCCGCTTCTCGGAGGTGCAGGCCCTGCCCTCCCGGGGTTCGCTGGCCCTGCAGCCCTTCCTTGTGGGTGGCCGCCGCTACCTGGCGCTGGGCAGCGATTTCTCCTTCACCCAGATCTACCAGTGGGATGAAGGACGACAGAAGTTTGTACGGTTCCAGGAACTGGCTGTGCAGGCTCCTCGGGCCTTCTGCTACATGCCTGCTGGGGATGCCCAGCTACTCCTGGCCCCCAGTTTCAAGGGACAGACGCTGGTTTATAGACACGTTGTGGTGGATCTCAGTGCCTAGGGTGGTGCCAAGGCCTCTGGGCTCCTCAGGGTGGCCACTGAAGGATGGGTGGGGGCCTCTGTGAGCACCACGTGTGCCCGTGTGAAGACGTGAGGCCAACCTGCATCCATGCCCTTGCATCTGCACATGCCCAGTGTGCACAGGCACACCCTGTGGACTGGCCCGGGAGTACATGCATCATCACTGCAATCAGCATGAACACCAGGCACCCCTGGGACACCTCGCGCCCAGTTCCTGTGACCCCAACCATAGCCGCCCCTCCTCTGCAGCCTTCCCCACGTTCTGCCCCCTGTCTTATGCATATGAGTGGTGCAGGGTGCTGGGAGCGACGGGGGCCGCACCCTCCCGTCCTTGTGCTTCTCCTCCTGGCCCTCTGGTCTTTCCTGTTGGTGCTCCAGGCATTGTTTACCTGCTCTTGCTCCCCACTGTAGCCCACGGCCATATCTGTCATACTTCCCCGGGGGCACTCACCCCTGCCCCAACCTGTCTGCATGCTCATATGGACGCGGACAGACACACTCAGTTACACACTCACACGCCCGGTCTGCACTCCGTGTCTGTCTGTAAACGTGTCAGGGCATGTGTGCATACAAGCAGATTCAGCACTGCCTACCAGGCTCTCCTGTTACCTTGCCTCTCTGCTTGGAGGGGGCCCCCTTTGCTCACCCCCAGCGTGCCCCCCACCCAGAACTGATAAGGATGAGAATGGTGGTGGCAGCTTCTGAGGGCCTGCTTGGCCTCCTGGGGGCAAAGCCCCTCTGCCTGAAGCAATAACAACAGCAGCAAAAGCAGCCCCAGGGAGCTGCCGGGGTGTCTGTCTCTGTTCTCCTTGGCGTTTCCTTCATGGCCCTGAATCCCAGCTCACCCATGGATGGAAGACCCCCCCCCCCTTCAACTGAAAGCCTTTCTGCCTTCCTTCCTGTGGCTGTTGCTTTCTCAGGCTTGGACTGTCCCCTGGTTCACCCTGTCTTTGGGATGTGGTCCCTGAGCTGGGCAGGCTCCTTGGGTGGATTAGAGAGCTGGCCAAGCTATAAGCACCTGAGCTACCTGAAAGGGTGCCCAGAGTGGAGCTTGGCCTGAGGGCATGTTGTAGCCCTGGCCCCCCCAGTCCACAGAGGCCCCCAGGAACACTGCCTTTCAGTGGACAGGGTAGGGACTGGTGGGAGGGGCCCCATGAGCCTAGCTTCTGCTGCCCTCTGCTGTCTGCTGAGATGCCAAGCTAGTGGAGAGGGAGTGGGCAGGGGTGGCCCTGCCCTGTGCCCAAGTGGTGTGATGCTCTTTGTGGCAGGATACCAGGGTACTGGGGGGCAATGCTATGATTCACTTGCTTCAAATAAAAAGCTCCCTCCCCATAACCGGCTCTTGGGTGTCATCAAAATGTGTCATTGAAAATGGAGCCTGGCCCTGCCTGCCCTGCCGCCCACGGGGAGCCTGGCAATGGCTTCCAGACCTTCTTCCTCCTGGCTCCCTTCTTTCTGAGAAGTGGGCATCCCCAAGGTCAGCTGGGGCTGGGGTCAGGAGTTCACAGGGATGACACTCAGGTGCTGGTGTGATGAGTCTCCAGCACCTGGAGCTGACTCACAGCTAGTGTTCCTTCCTGGAGATTACAGTCCGGGCACCCACGAAGACTTGAGTCTGTCCTGCCGTCAGGCCAACTCCAACCAGTGGGGCTGAGGATGATCTCAGCAGTCCATCTTCTTTTATCCCGATGCCTGTTCCTCCACTGGGCAAATGTCTGTCATTGCCACCACATCCACCCAGATGAGACCTGGGAGTCCTAGGTGACATCTGGATCTCTCTTCTCCCATATTTCATAAGCCAAGTCCTCTCCATTCTTTGTCCCAAAGGTTTGCTAGATGGGCACTTTTTTGTTTTGCTCTTTCCCAGCTCAAAGCTTTGTCCAAACCCTCCTCATCGCCCATTGTCTTGGGTCACTTGCCAGTCCCCGCCAACCCGCTTCTCAGTCTGATTTTTTTTTTTTTTTGAGTTGAGTTTCACTCTTGTTGCCCAGGCTGGAGTGCAATGGCGCGATCTCGGCTCACCACAACCTCTGCTTCCCAGGTTCAAGCGATTCTCCTGCCTCAGCTTCCCAAGTAGCTGGGGTTACAGGAATGCGCCACCATACCCAGCTACTTTTTTTGTATTTTTAGTAGAGATGGGGTTTCTCCACGTTGGTCAGGTTGGTCTCGAACTCCTGACCTCAGGTGATCTGCCGGCCTCGGCCTCCCAAAGTGCTGGGATTATAGGCGTGAGCCACTGGCCTGGCCTTTTTTTTTTTTTTTTTTTTTTTTTGAGATACAGTTTCTCTCTTGTTACCCAGGCTGGAGTAAAGTGGCCCTGTCTTGGCTCACTGCAACCTCTGCCTTCCAGGTTCAAGCGATTCTCCTGCCTCAGCCTTTCGAGTAGCTGGGACTACAGGTGCCACCACCACGCCCGGTTAATTTTTGTATTTTTAGTAGAGACAGAGTTTCACCATGTTGGCCAGGCTGGTGTTGAACTCCCGACCTCAGGTGATCCGCCCGTCTCGGCCTCCCAAAGTGCTGAGATTATAGATGTGAGCCACCACGCTCGACCATCGGTCTGATCTTTCTAACACACACGTTCCTCCTGTCCTCCCCTGCTCAGGAACCTGCCTTGGCTTCCTGCTCTACAAGCCCATGAGCCTCTGCGCAACATGAAGATCTTCTATGACCTGGTCCCACTGTACACACCCAAGCCCTGTGGGCAGTCAGGGTCCCTCAACATCTCCGTGAGTGGAATTGAGAGAGCTTAAGACTGTCAGATGGGGGCCGGGTGGGGTCAGTGCTCAGGGTGTCAGTGCAAGTAATGAGGTCTCGGAGACAGCACGCTGAATGGCAAAACAGGTGTTGTTGAGCGGCTGGGACCCCGCTTCTCCTCTTCTCCCATGGGCTTGAGTAAACGGAATCCTTTTGTGGCCTCGTGTGGGTTGGTGATAGTGCAAGGGACAAGAGATGGAAACGGGGCAAATGATAGATCCTTGGGCAGGGGTGCTTGCTGTGTGACCCTGGGCAGGTCAAATCCCTTCTCTGGGTCTCCAGGTTTTAATTTGTCCTTCAGAGCCCCTTTCAGCTCTCGCATGTCACAAAACCCCCTTCATTTCTCTGTCTTCAGCGAGCACCTGTGAGCAGCTGGGTGCAGAGGATTGGGTCATAGTCAGACAGCCCAGGCAGCTCACAGCCAGCCCAGGGAGTGGAGAACTGGAAACAGTGGGGTCTGGAGCGTGGATAACATGGGTGTGAATTCTGGCTCAGTCCCTTCCCATGGTGTGAGATTTCAAGCAAGTCAGCTGATTCCCTTGAGCTTCAATTTCTCCTTCTGTGAAGCAGATTTAAAAACTCCACTTCACGGGTTCTTGATTCTGCCAGCCGGGTGAAACCAGCTAGTAACACTCAGCCACGTTACTTAGTCTATTTGTGCCTCGGTTTTTCTTATTTATAAAATGAGTATAATCGTGATACCTACCTGACAGGGTTTGTTTGTTTTTTCCAGCTTAGGCTGGAGTGCAGTAGTGTGATCTTGACTCACTGCAACCTCCGCCTCCTAGGTTCAATTAATTGTCCTGCCTCAGCCTCCCAAGTAGCTGGGACTACAGGAGCATGCCCCCTGCCTGGCTAATTTTCATATTTTTAGTAGAGACGGGGTTTCACCATGTTCGCCAGGCTGGTCTTAAACTCCTGACCTCAATGATCTGCCCTCCTTGGCCTCCCAAAGTGCTGGGATTACAGGCATGAGCCACCGCGTCCTACCCTGACAGGGTTATTTCTCATGAGAGTGAAATGCATTAGCATATGTAAGTCCATTGGTGTAGTGTTTTGCCTTGGTCTATAGGAATATATGAAAACAGAAGTGGCTCAGATAAGGGTGTTTTATGCAAGAGGAGGAGGTGGATCTTTGGAGAGAACTGTCTGTGGGTGACGGTTCCTCACCCATCCTCAGTCTCAGAGCCCTTGTGCCCCATATCTTACCCGTAGCCTCTGACCCGGCCTCCTCGCCCGCAGCAATAGGTGACTTACCTGCTTTCCACCTCCTCAAACATGCTCTTAGCTTAGCAGGCACCTCCATCATCCTGGGGAGGCCTGTCCTTCTTTTCCAAATGGGAAACAAGCCCTTATCCTGTGCTTGGGAGAGGTTGCCAGGGAAAGTGGGTTGAGTCTCCCAGACATGCTGGCACTCTGCTGCCCAGTAGAAAGATAAATATCACTTTGACAGCTGCTGCCCCCGGGGGGAGCTCTTCTGATGGGTGGGAGGCACTTTCCTCCCTTGGCCTGAGTGCCCCGCTTTCTGTGTGTGCCTGCTGGGTCACTTGCCCTGGGGCTTGTCCACGTCCAGAGTGCTGCTTAGCAACCCAGTAGAACTGGGTGACTGTGTCAACAGCTCAGGACCAAAGGCTGCAAGAGGCAAGGTCCACTCACTCTGCCAAGACCAGGGATGGTGACACTCCTCAGCTGGCAGCCTCTTGCCCTCCATGCTGAGCCTTGCTGTCAGCGCAGACCTCTGACATCTCTTCTCTTAGATTTCCCAAGCACAGGCATTGGGACCAGGAGTCTCCATCCGTGAGACCATTCCAGCTGAGTGGGCTTTGGGTGGGCCCAGGGAACGTTTCCCAGCAAATGGGGGTAGACAGAGGCATGTGATGCTAAGGTCAGGCACGTGGCCCCAGAAGGCAGTCATCGGGGAAGGGACAGTTCTGCAGCACGCACCAAAGGACCCGAGGCTCACATGTGCAGTGACCTCCTAAGTCATGGATGTCCCTTTCCTCCTGAGCTGCTTCCCTCTTCAGTCACACCTTTCCTCCTTCAGGGAGACCCAGGACACTTTTCACCCAGGACACTTTTCACATGTCTGTGCCTAAAGATGGACAGGGGCTGGGGCCTTCCTTAGGGGTTCCTCTAGCCCTTGGCCTTTTTGGTTATTCCAATGTGTGTGTGTAAGGGGGGAAAGGCAAATGTGAGGGGGTGGTTAAGAGAGGAGAGGGAGACATGGGGCCTCGGGGGAGTTTCTGCTGTGGGCTGGTTTCACTGCTAGCTCTCACACCCAGCAATACCAATAAAACTGATGATAATAATTAAGACCATATAATCACCATGTGTTTATTTATCCCCCAGAAGCCTCCTTTCCCTGGCCCCATGATTACCTATTCCATCCTTATGATAGCTGGTGGGCGTTAACTGTGGCTCCAATAAAAAGCAGTAACTGCCTGTGTTTCCACCCCACACGCCCGGACAGCTTTGCTCCCACCCTTTGCAGGGTGGGAGGGACACTATTTTCAGAGGGAACAACAGAGGCAGAAAGCTGAAGATGTCAAAAAGAATGAAACCTCACAGGGCAAGTAGTAGAAGCAGCAACGTTTGCCTTCTGTTTTAGAGCCTTCCCCCTTCTTCCTGGTGTCTGCCTCCCGCCCAGAGAAACTTCTCCAGTTCCACAACCCTCTGCAGGACCACTCAGCCTGCAGCTGCTGATCTCTCAGAAGACTGATCAAGCCGAGCATGTAGCCACCAGCCGGAAATAAATACCACTGGGTGATACCGGGAAAGTTGCTTTTTACCACTGAGAGTCCTATTTCCTACATGGTAAAAAGGATGTTTGCAAAGACTAAGACCTTGCGTGCAAACGTGCATTACAAAATGGCAATGGTTGATACTACTATTCAGGGCCCAGTGATATTTGTGTATTTGGCTCAGAGGAATAGGTGGAATTTCAAACTTCTGCTGAAGAAGGAGTGTGGGAGCTGGGAGCTCTATCCAGAATGCCTCAAATCATCGCGGTCAGCCTGCCCCGGAGTCAGGGCTCTGGAAAGGCATCCCAGAGAGAAGGGAACCTCTGAAACCTGGGGGGGCGAAGAGTTCCTCAAGTTCCCTCTCCCCCCACGCCTCCCCCCTTTCTCTCCTGGACCCACTGGTGTGAGACCCGGACTTGGGGACGCTCAGCCAAGCTTCCTGCCTGAGCCTGCAGAGATCCTCCCCTCTACCCTACCAACCACATCTCATGCCTTTACCCATTTCACAGAGAGGAAAATGAGGCGAGAGGGAAAGACACCGGGAAAAGCCAGTTAAGGGTCGCGAAAACTCTGGAGTCCAGATTTTCTTTGTGTGCCGACCCCCACACTCCCCCTGCTTTTTCGTTACAGCTTCCCACGCTCTAATCTTTCCGATTGGGAAGGTGACTCCACTGTGGGCCCCGCGCGCGAGTCCCGCGGCACATCGCCCCTTTAAGGGGCCGGCCTCTCGCCTCCCTGACCTCGCCCCGCCCCCTCCGCAGCCACACTGCGCCTGCGTGGCGAGCCGGAGCCCTGGGGTTGGGCAGCACTCGGTTCCGTGCAACTTTCAAGTGAGTTGCAAACTCCGCCCTGCAGGCCGGTGCTGGTGGCCCGGCGCGCTGGCACCGCGGTGACCCGCTCCAGCGCGGGACCAGCAGCAAGGGCCGAGCGCCGGGTTCTCCGCGGCAGGAAGGGCGGGTGGGAGCTGTAACTGTCCCGGCCGCGGGGCGCGCCCGCTCCCAAGTCGGCTTCCTCCCCGCCGGGGCCGCTTTGCCTCGGGTCTCCCCGTTCTCCAGGTCCCCTGAACTGCACAGTCGGAGGCCGTGGGCGGCGGGCTCTGCCTCCGCCAAGGAACAGCCGGATCGCCCCTCTGCTTCCCGCAACTGCCCTGATCCCCCCCGTTCCAGCCCTTGAGTGAACGTCCTTCTGAGCGGCTTCCTGGGGTTCTCCCCACGTCCCCAAGGCCGGCAAGATGGTGTCCTGGATGATCTGTCGCCTGGTGGTGTGAGTATGGCCGCCCTCAGACCTCCTCTACCCCGGGGTGCCGTCCCACCCCTGTGGTGGAAGCTGTGGACGTCTATGGGAGGGGGAACTTTCTGAGCTCCGCCCTCCAGCACTCCATACCAGGGTTAACGGACCTGTGGGCTTGCACGCAGTGTCTGGGGTACCGCCCACTCCCCGCCCCACCAAGCCTCGTCGGCTGAGGACGACCCCTGCCACATGCCACACACACTGCAAACAGATGCCTGGGGCCGAGGGCCACAGACCTACTTTACTGCCCCTTGGCAAACACAAGGTGATATGGCACGTTGTGGGCGGAGAATCCAGGTGCCTGCTTGCCATCTGAGCAGTCACATGACTTACCATCCTGCTCCTCACCTTTGAGTACGCCAACACCTGGCTCCCATAGCACTTTCTGCAGCCCGGCAGTACCAGGTCTGGTGACCCTGGGCCTGATTGCATGCCCATGGGAGGGGACAGTCTGGTGTTCTCACCCACTTCGTGGAGTGGCTGTCCTCTCGCTCCATCACGCACCCATGGGCCACCGGTGCAGGCCTGGGCAGGCTTGGATGTTTGTAAACAGCAGGGTGGGGAGGTGGCCTCCAGGGCTCTGACTCAGGCACAGGTTGTACAAGCCAAGCGAGAAAAACAGGGCGGGTACTGCCACCTTGCACCCCAGTGGGGAGAAATGGCCACCTGGCAAGGTGGGAGTGGGGCATAGTGCCCCTCACACTCCCCATGGCTGCTCTTCCAGGCTGGTGTTTGGGATGCTGTGTCCAGCTTATGCTTCCTATAAGGCTGTGAAGACCAAGAACATTCGTGAATATGTGAGCGTGGGGGTTTGGGTGTGTGTAGTAGGACCCGGTGAGGTGGGGAGGGTCTGAGCTGGCTTCTCCCTCCTCCAGGGGCAAGGTCATGTGGTACTTCCTGAGTGGAGTGGGGAGGGAGAGAGAATGGGCCCTGTTCAAGAGGGTGTAGATAGAGGGCAGGCCATTGGGGTGCCTGTGGAAGACCTCGTGGGTGAAGCTTGTTGGAGGCGGGCATAGGAATGAGCAGCAGTTTCTCAGAGCTCCTGTCCAGCCATGCGTGGGGGAAAGCAGCTATGCAGCCGGACAGGCTTCCTGGAATCTCTGGGCTAGACTGGCCCGGGTTGGGAGTTGGTGCTGCCAGCCCCAGGCTGACCTCTGCGCTCTCACTCCACAGGTGCGGTGGATGATGTACTGGATTGTTTTTGCACTCTTCATGGCTGCAGAGATCGTTACAGACATTTTTATCTCCTGGTATGGACACAGGGTCCGCAAACCATGGGTCAGGGGTGGCCCCTCCCAGCCCTGCTCCTTGGCTCACCCTGCCCCCTGCGCTGTGACAGGTTCCCTTTCTACTATGAGATCAAGATGGCCTTTGTGCTGTGGCTGCTCTCACCCTACACCAAAGGCGCCAGCCTGCTTTACCGCAAGTTTGTCCACCCGTCCCTGTCCCGCCATGAGAAGGTACCCCAGGGGGAGGCGGGAAGGGAGGCTTAGGGGTGTGTGTGAGGGAAAGAGCTCTGGACCTGGGATTTAGGATGCTGGGGATACCAGGATTCTATCCCAGTCCTGCTGCTGTTGAGGTGCAGGACCTTGACAGGGCCCAGCCTACCTCATCTTCTGGGATAATCAGGTGGGGTGCACATGAATGACCTCTGAGGATGGAAGTTGGTTTGGGGGTAGTGGTGGCAGCAGCTGGAGCATGGCCTGTCACTGAGGTGAATGGGTGGTGGCCCTGCTCTTGGTATGTGTTTGTGGCCCAGATTTGTGGCTCTGGGCACCAGCTGGGGCTGGGCTGGGCTGGCCTGGGTGGTGCCACAATCAGTGGCTTCTCAGAATCTGCAGAGGAAGAGGGACTCTGGCTGTCCACCTGAGCTCTCCTCCCCATCGGTTCCACAGGAGATCGACGCTTACATCGTGCAGGCCAAGGAGCGCAGCTACGAGACCATGCTCACCTTCGGGAAGCGGGGCCTCAACATTGCCGCCTCGGCTGCTGTGCAGGCTGCCACCAAGGTGCTCCAGGTCCCCAGCCCTCCAGCAGCCCCCATCCCACCGCTAAGGCCCTTTGGGCTCCTTCAGCTCCTCTGCCAGGGAGCCCAGAGATGGCAGCTGGGGAGCAGGGGTGAGAAGGTGACAGGGGATATTGGCAGAAGCATGGAACTGGAGTCAGACCTTCCTTCCTGGCTCTGGCACTGAGCGTGAGCAGCGGCTCCTGCTCTCTGACTTTGGTTTCCTGTTGGTGCCACATTGGCGCGGGGCCAGAAGCTTGCTAAGCAGTTTTCACTTCTGCGTCTCAGCCCCAGTGATTAGCTGGTTGGCCGATTTCCCTGGGCAGTCTCCCCGCTGAAGCCTCTTCCCCCTTACAGAGTCAGGGGGCGCTGGCCGGCAGGCTGCGGAGCTTCTCCATGCAGGACCTGCGCTCCATCCCTGACGTGCCTGCCCCTGCCTACCAGGACCCCCTCTACCTGGAGGACCAGGTGTCCCACCGGAGGCCACCCATTGGTGAGTGGGCAGGGGGACCCAGAGCCATGCCAGGAGGGATGGCTTCCTTCACTCACACCATGGCTTCCCCCAAGGCTCGAGGAAGAGCTGGCCTGGCCGCAGGCTTTCAGCTTCACCTCCTCCACACAGGGTACCAGGCTGGGGGCCTGCAGGACAGCGACACCGAGGATGAGTGTTGGTCGGATACTGAGGCAGTCCCCCGGGCGCCAGCCCGGCCCCGAGAGAAGCCGCTAATCCGTAGCCAGAGCCTGCGTGTGGTCAAGAGGAAGCCACCAGTGCGGGAGGTCAGTGTGGGAGGACGACAGGAGGAAGGAGGGCTCTGCTGGCTGGTGCTCCCCACACCCTCATGTTGTGCCTCCTCTCTCCCCAGGGCACCTCGCGCTCCCTGAAGGTTCGGACGAGGAAAAAGACTGTGCCCTCAGACATGGACAGTTAGGGTCTGCCGCATCTGGCCCCTTCTTACCTCGTGCCCTGCAGGGCTCCAGGGCTATTTGGAGCGACCTTTGGCAGCACATCTGGCCTGCACCAACTGCCTGGGCCCCGCCCTCCTGACTCCTACTGATGGTTAAGGGCCAGGAGCAGATGCTGCCAAGGCCACATGCACCCACAATGTACCAAAGCAGGCTGGGCCCAGGGTTCTATTTATTGCCTTGCTCTGTCCTCTCCCTTCCCCAGTTGTGGGACAAGAGCCGTCCCTGAACCCCTGCAAATGAAACTAAACGTCCACCTGGGTGTGTTCATTCCTTCCTGTCCTTCAAAGTACTTGATAGCCTTTTATAAGGCCTGGCGCGTGTGTCCTGGTTGTGTGTGTGTGTTGGTGAGTGAGGTCAAGTTTGCCAATGTTTTGATAAATAAATACGTAAAGGGGTTCTGTTTCTCCTGATTCTTACTCCCATTGCTCGCATCACTCCCTTGAAATTGAACAGCCCAGTCCCAGCCTAGGTCTAAGGCTGAAGGAGCCCAGTCCTCTGGAGGAGACAGAACCATTGACAGAGGGTTGCGATGCAGCACATGATCTCACGAAGGAGCTCTTGGGGAGCTTTTGAGAGCATTGATGGGAAAGTGGGGACCAGTCCAGAGGACGGGTCAGAACCCAAAGCTTCAGTTAGGCAGAAGTTAGGCCTCGGCAGGAAGGTGCAGCTGTAGAGAAACCAGTGGGAGCACAGACAGGAGGGGCTTGGGGCAGCACGTTATTCCCATAGGGAGGTCGAAGCTAGACAGAAGAAGCCTGGGGAGCAGTATCTCCTCTAGGAGCCTTGAAGAAGGAGCCCCCTGGGGCAGCTCTGGGGACATTTAGTTCTGTAAACACTCAGGAAACAGCAGGGGCACCGTTGCACCTCTGAGAAGTGGCCACCAGAGGGCAGCAGTGGCCAGGATCTGGGCTGCCCCCCGGCTTCCAGGTCAAGGAGGGTGGGGTTGGGAGACTGGCCAGAGCCTCGCCCTGCGGGGCCTGGCGGAATTCAGAAGGCCTCCAATGGCCCTGACTGGTCCTTAGCCTGCCCCATCCAAGGAGTCTCCTCTGCTCTCCTGAGACCGAGGCTCTTTGCCTGGCTGGCTCCACTCCAACTCCTCCGATTCCTGAGGCAACTGGGGTACCCAGCTCTGCCCTCTCCTGCCCCTGATGCTGGTCTCGCCACGATGCCCAGGGTGCACCCCTCTGCCACGGCCGCACCTGCTCCTCCTCCCTGCTTTTGATTAAGCAAAGAGGTGGGTGAGAGTGTGGGATGAGAAGAGGGGAAACAGGGTGGTAACCTGGAGTGGCCCCAGAGTGTGGATTAACTCTCGGTGTGGGGATTATCTGGGTTTTATTTGGGGGAGGCTCTTAATCTGCTGCGGTGATTTAGCTTCTCACATATGGGGGCTCACTGGCGTCCAACATGGCCTGCCTTTGCATCGTGGGGTTGTCTTATCTCCTCATTAATTCATTCAAAAATGAATATTGAGCCTCGAGCAGGTACCAGACATGTTGCCAGACACTGCAGGGATGCAGGGAGTAGTAACGGCTGGCGCCCAGAGCGTGGCTGCCCACGCAGACGCTGCTCTAAGCCCCTGGCATATATTAATTTAATTCTCATAACGATCTTGTGGGGGGCAGGTACATACTAGTCTTATAGTCTCCATTTTACAAACAGGAAAACAGGCACAGAGAGGGCAAGTGATTTGCCCAAGGTCACATAGCTAGTAGGTAGCAGAAGGGCTTGGAATCAGGCGGTCTGGCTCCAGGGTCTGTGCACTTAATCACTAAGCAGTACCAGAGTGAACGAGATGATTCTTGCTTGGGAGGCAAGGACACGGAGACTAACACGTATGGAATATTTGCTGTGTGCCTGACCTTGTACTGGGCATTTTACAGAGATGATTTCCTTGAATCCTCCCAACAAGCCTACCAAGTAGGGACTATATCCATTTTTTAAAACAGGTTCGCACTGAATCGCCCAGGCTAGAATACAGCAGAACGATCATAGTACACTGCAACCTTGAACTCCGGGACTCAAGGGATCCTCCCACCTCAGCCTCCTGAGTAGCTTGGGCTACAGGCACTCTCCATCACACCTGGCTAATTACTATATTTTTTTTGGTAAAGACAGGGTCTCCCTATGTTGCCCAGGCTGTTCTTGAACTCTGGGGCTTGAGTGATCCACCTGCATTGAACTCTGAAACTGCTGGGATTACAGTCATGAGCCACCGCACCCACAGGGCTACACCCATTTTACAGATGAAAAACCGAGGCTTGGAGAGCCACAACAACTTGTGTACCATTGTGCTGCTTGTGAGCCGGGGGCGCTGACTCCTGATGCACCTCTGCCTGGGTGTTGCATTGATAGAGGCGGGCTGGCAGGATCCATGTACCCAAATCGAGGGAACAAAACCAGAGGGGCTGGCTGGGCGCGGTGGCTCACACCTGTAATCCTAGCACTTTGGGAGGCGGAGGCGAGTGGATCACGAGGTCAGGAGATCGAGACCACGGTGAAACCCCGTCTCTACTAAAAATACAAAAAATCAGCCGGGCATGGTGGCAGGTGCCTGTAGCCCCAGCTACTCAGGAGGCTGAGGCAGGAGAATGGTGTGAACCCGGGAGGCAGAGCTTGCAGTGAGCTGAGATCGCACCATTGCACTCCAGCCTGGGCAACAGAACAAGACTCCATCTCAAACAAAAACAAAAACAAAAAACAAACAAAGAAAAAACCAGAAGGGCGCCAAGCGCAGTGACTCACCCCTGTAATCCTAGCACTTTGGAAGGCTGAGGCGGACAGATCACCTGAGGTCAGGAGTTCGAGACCAGCTGGCCAACATGATAAAACCCCGTCTCTACTAAAAATACAAAAATTAGCCGGGCATGGTGGCACGTGCCTGTAATCCCAGTTACTCAGGAGGCTGAGGCACAGGAATTGCTTGAGCCGGGGAGGCAGAGGTTGCAGTGAGCCGAGATTGAGCCACTGCACTCCAGCCTGGGTGACACAGCAAGACTCCGTCTCCAAAAAAAAAAAAAAATAACAAACCCAGAAGGGCATGTGATGAATGGCAAAACAAAACAGAGTGAAAGAAAACAGAGTTGGGGAGAGGCCTGAAGTCGTGGGGTGGTGAGGGAGATTTCACTGGGGCGGGGGCTTCACTTGCCCTCCCTCCTAGGGTGGGTGCTTGGAGAGGGCCACAGGGCTACCAAGCCCCTTGGCGGAGCTTATGATCCCTTGTCCTCGCCATCTCATCAGACTGTCTGGTGGCTCCGTGTGGCCCTATGCATGCTGGCCTCTGACATGTTCTTCCTCCACCATCCAACTCTGTCCCATTTCTACTTGCCCTTTGAACCCCACTCAGACATCGCCTCCCCAGGAAGCCCTCTGCAAGCATTCCCTCACCTCAGAGTGGTTTGCTGTCTGGACCACACCACCTCTGTTCTTGCACAGACTTCTGTTTTTGCCTTGAGCACGTTGCCTTTTCTCCCCCACTGTGTTGTGACTTCATAAAGAACAGACGTATTTTACACACTGTTGTAGCTCAGCCTGGAACAAATGGTCTAACCACAGAGAAATATTTTTGTAAGTTCGCGACTGGATGGTGAAGTCCTGCTCATTCTCTGACCTTCTCCATGAAGTTCCCCTGACTTCCCCAGGGCAGGACTAGAAGCATCTTGTAATCATTCATGAACAAGCCCAACACCCCCAGCGCCCAGCACCGGGCCAGCACCTAAGAGGCCTGGAGGAGTTTTGCTGGTGAAAGAACAAACGCGCCAAGTGACCATAAGTTCTGGGTGGGGGAGGCCGGGGGTGGGGGGTGGGGGTGGGATGGCCTCGTGATTTCTGCCTTTGTGCTCTGCGTCACCTGGGGCCTACCGCCAAGCCTTGAACATGCCAAGGCCCCTAGAACACGGGTTTGGTGAACGGCTGACTGCAGTTGTATGAAGTCCAACACATGCTGGGGACAGAGAGGAAGGAGCCAGAAGTCCAAGTTCTGGGGCATTTCTGGGTGAGCACACCTATGACCCGGAGGCTCAGGGCACTGGTTGCCAACTGGGCTTCCCTGAGAGTCAGTCCTGCCTCTCTGAGAACCCCTGATACCTCACCTTTGCCCAGCATGGTTGTACACTGGAGGAGATTACTGTCTCACCCTCCAGCTCCTCTGGCCTGGCCTCTCTAGGAAGAGTAGGCTGCGTGCCAGCCAGCCTAAGCACCCCCAACCCTCTCCTCCCCACCAGACAGTGGACCACCAGCAGGATCAGGGCTGGTGGGGACATAAAGCTGCCACAGCCAGCCCCCTTAGAGCTGCATACCTCCGCTGGGTCCTGGCCCCTGCCCCACTCGGTTCGTGCCCTGGTCTCACTCCTCCCCTCCCCTGCAGCTTGTCTGCTTTTGAGGGGCTCCTCCATATCCATCCTGGTTTCTGGGTGCAGATGGCCCTTTGTTCTTGCCCCTCTCTTCTGTCTCCTCTCCACCCACTGCCATCCCTTGGCCCTTCCAGGTGGCTCCGTTCCCTCTCTGCCTCTTCAGCCCCCATCACTATCCCTCTTGGCCTGGGGCCCTCCGTGTCCTGGTCCCCTTCCCCGTCTCCAGCCTCCATGTGTGCCGCATGCATTGGCTGTGTTTTTAGCCGCCACTGATTAGCCTCTAGTTCTGACACAGCCCTGGCCCAAGCTGGGTCGGGGCTGGTTGGCACTGCCCTCCACCTTGAGGGGGTTAAGGAGGTGTCACCTGGGCTCTGGCTCCGTCCTCTACCCAGCATCAGGGACCAGGGGTTTCAAGAGCTGGGTAGGGGGCAGATGCCTGGGCAGGAGGATTCTCTGCTGCTGGAGAAATCCTGGGGGCCACAGTTGGTGTTTCCAGGTAGGCACAAAGGTCCCGAGCCCAGGGCAGAGTGGAGCTGGCTTCCTCTTCCCGGGTGGGTAGCTTGTGGGGCTAACCTGGAGGGGAGGGGAGGTGGGGGGAGGAGGAAGCGCACTGGGAGGTGCAGACTGAGAAGAGGAATTAGGTCAGGGATGTAGGTGGGTGGGCGAGAGGGGAGGGTGGCATCTGCTTCGGAGCTTCCTCCGGGTTCCAAACGCATCTCCACACTTCCCTTCCCCTCCTCCCCACCCCCTGCCCCCACCCCCACGGGTCCCGGGAGAATTCGCCTGGTATTTCCCCTCCCCCATCCCCCCCAGGCATTGCCACAGGGTGGGGGTGGGGTGGGGGGAGGCCAGCCTCAGCTGTCTGAAGGATGGAGGGGCTGGGGAAGCAGGGCTAGGTGCCCAGACGGCCGCGTGTGTGGGAGGGGATGTCCTCAGATGCCCTCCACCCGGCAGTCCCCGCTCTGACGTGGGTGCCCCCCCTTTCCCCGCCCGGATTAGTGGCAGCTTGGCCTGACTCTCCGGGGCTCCTTCCCCCGCCCCCGCCTGCTGCCCTCCCCTGGGCCGGGGGCTGCTCTGCCCGGGGGGCACTGTGCTTGCCCAGGTAAGGGGCTCTGGGGATGGCATGAGGGCCGCCGGCTCGTGAGTGCTGCTGTGCCCGTCAGCACGAGCGTATGTCAGCGAGCGAGTGTGTGTCAGTGCGCCAGGGGTCGGTGAGGGGCTGGGGCTCGGTCCACGAACGGCTGGGGGTGCTGGTCAGCTTGCCTTTGTCCACGAGTCTGGCATTGTGTCCACGCGCCGTGTGGCTTTCCTTCTGTGTTTGTGTCTTTTGTGTGTCTCCTCAGCTCTGCTCCGTCTTCAGGCACAGAACAGCCGGCTACAAGGACTCTGTGGGCCTGTGGCATGGGCCCCAAAGCGGGATGGGGAGCTGGGTGAGGGTGGGGAAGAGGTCCTTCCTTCCACCCCGCAAGTCCCCACGAGCCCCTGGGCTTTTCAGCAGCCTGTCTCCAAGAGCCCTGCTGCTCTAGTCCAGGGACTATGGCCTGACAAAGCAGACATGGCAAGTGGGGTAGGGGGGTATCTGCCCCACACCCCTGGGATAGTCCCCAACCCCTTTGGGGATGTCAGCCATAGGCTTTCAGGGTTCTGAACAGCGCAGGCTCCCATCTTGGCCTCTTCCAGGCCCCAAGCCGCAGGAATCTCCCCCTGGCGCTCCCACAAGCTTCGGCTGCTGAGGAGGGAGGCCAGAGGACACAGATGGGGGACCACAGGCACACCCCAGTCCCTCACCTTCACCCCTGGAGCCAGGCTGGAAGTGGGAGGCCGGGCCTCAGAGCCTGGGGCCTCCAGTCCATGTTAGACCCTCTACAAGCATCTCCCCTGGCACACTCAGGTCCCAGCCACCCTCAGGGGAGCTGGGGAGGAAGGGAGTGTTACTCAGTCATGTAAACAACCTCTACCAGCCTGCCTTGCCACAGAACTGGCCTCTGGGGGGAGGCCAGGGGCAGGGTGAATCGATGCCAACACAGCCCAAGTCCGGCCCAGTGCCCGCTCCTTTAGGACCCTGCTCCCCAGGACCCCCACTATTCTCAATTGGTAGAAGGCTCTAGGCCTTGCTCATCCCTTAGGAGGAAGGCTTCTGGCTCTTCAGGGCTTCCCTCTGCGGGGATGGTGGTGTGACTTGGGACCAAGCTAGAGGCATCCAGAACCCATGGCTTCCATGGGATGGGAAAGAGGGAGTGCAGCTTCTGTCCCAGGCAGGCTGAGGATGGCTTCCGAAGGGAGCCAGGGTAGCTGAGGGTGGGAGGTGGGTGCCTGAGGGGAAGGGAAGCGCCCGTTGGGCGTGTGGGTTTCTGTGTGAGTCTGAATCTGTCTGTGTGTGTTTGAATCTGTCTGTTTGTGTCTGCACTGGAACCACCCCCGCAGTGGAGCCGGGATGCTTCCTCGGGTGGAGGGTGCCCTGCTTTTCCATTTCCTCTCCTCCTCTCTGTGCTCTCCCGGGAGCCACTCCCATGGGCGCCTCTCCAGCCCCTGGCCTGGAAGCACCAGGAACCCTGGGGATGGGGCAAACACTCACAGTCCGGGGTCTGGAGCCGGTGTGGGAGCTCATCTGGGCCCATGACCTCTCCAGACATTTGGCGAAATCAAGGCCCTTAGACCAGGGACAGACCCGAGCCCAGGCCCTCCCAGAGGTCCTAGGCCGCAACCCTTTGTGCCCTTGGGCTCTGGAAGGGGTTTGGTAAGGGTTTGGGGTGGAAGATGGCAAAGAGCAGCTTGACCAGGTGAGGATAAGGCAGGGCAGACACAGGCCAGTGGGGCGTGCCATGTGCCAGAGCTGGAGATGACCAGGAGCCAGTGGCCCGGCAGGCACAGCCCGGCTGGCGTGGGCCAGAGCGCCCATCACTGACCCGTGAGAACTCGTCTGCCCCTGCCAGCTCTGGCACTGCCCCCTCCCAGCCACCCCGCCCTAGCACCCTGGGGGGCACCCCGCCCCACCGTGGCCTGGTCCGGCCCCTCCCGCCCTTTGCTCCAGTTCCCGGGCTTGGCACCTATAGTGGAGGTGCCGCCCGCCTGCCAGGCTCCGGGGCCGGGCCCACGGGAGGGTGGGGCGGCTGGGAAGCTGGCACGCTGCCCCGGGGGAGCCTCTCTCGGCAGGCGCCCGGGTGCGGCGGGGGGGAGGGGGAACAAAGGGCTCATTCTCCCCGTGCGCAGCCGGTGGCATCGCCGGGGCGTTGGCGGAAGCCCCCGGGGCCCGGGAGGGGGCAGGCCCAGGCGCGGCCGCCGAATCACGGGCTCCTGTTTCCCGCAGGGTGCTGGAGGAGGAAACCGGCGGAGCAGCTTCCCCACTCTCAGTTGCGCGTCTGGCGATGGCGATCAGAGGTCCTGCTGCGCTCTCCGCCGCGCTCTACCTCCATTAGCCGCGCTGCGCGGTACTGCGCCCTCGCCGGTGCCTCTCTCCTGGGTCCCAGGATCGGCACCCCCATCCAGGCACGACCCCCTCCCCCGGCCCCTCGGCCTTTCCCCCCACTCGGCCATCTCCGACCCGGGGCGCGTGTTCCCCCCGGCCCGGCGCCTTCTCTCCCTCCGGGGGCACCCGCTCCCTAGCCCCGGCCCGGCCCTCCCCGCGGCGCAGCACGGAGTCTCGGCGTCCCATGGCGCAACCCACGGCCTCGGCCCAGAAGCTGGTGCGGCCGATCCGCGCGGTGTGCCGCATCCTGCAGATCCCGGAGTCCGACCCCTCCAACCTGCGGCCCTAGAGCGCCCCCGCCGCCCCGGGGAAAGGAGAGCGCGAGCGCGCTGAGCAGAGCGGGAGAACGCATCCTCGCCCGCCGGCCGGGAGGCCCCGGAGCTGGCCCATGGGGAGCAGGCGCCCGGTGCCGGCCACGACGACCGCCACCGCCTGCGCCGCGACCGGCCGGTGAAGCCCAGGTAAGCACCAGGAGCGCGCCGCCTAGGGACACTCGTGGAGGGGGATTTCTGAGCCGAGCCTGCGGTGCCCGTACGGAGTGAGTTCCCCGTGCCCCTCTGGGCTGGGCCACCCATTCTGACACCTGAAAGTTAGGATGCCCGACGCGGCCAGACCACGGCAGAGCCGTGGCTCCAGAAAACCTGGGCGCCCTCTGCCACTGCGCCGTCACCTCCTGCCTGGGGCTTCGTCGCGCTGGCCGAGGGGACCGCGCCAAGAGAGCGCTGCCGCTCTAGTGCCACCTGTCATACTGGTCCCTTGTACGCACGTTCAATTTTCCCTCCCTTGCCTCTCTCTGGGGCCCAGCCCGCTTTCCCCGCCTCCTTCCCTCTCCCCTCCCCGCCAAGCTGAAGTTTCCAGCGGCGGTGGCGGCTGCCCTGGCACTGCTGGCAGGGCTAGGGCAACTTGACCCATCCAGCTGAGGCTTCTTAATCCCCCTCCCCTGTGCCGGCGCGTTCTTCCCGCTGGGGGCCAGGGCGGGGTTCCTAGCCCCCTGCAGTTGTCCTGGGACTCTGCTTGAGAAGCTGAGAAACTGCAGGGCTCTGGGAAGAGGCTGACTCAGGGCCGCCCAGGTGTAGAGAGAGACACAGCCAGCGGCCCTGGCTGGCAGCTTTCCCCAGTGACTCCAGCCTGCCAGGCCTGCACTTCCCATGGCTACAAACCTGGCTGGGGCTGTAGGCTAGGGTTGGGCTAGCAGCACCCCCAAAACCACTGATTGCAGGATGAGAAGAATCCTCTGAGACGACCCAACCCTCAAGGGCACACTGAGGCCCAGAGGAGTGACAAGACTTGCCCAGGGCCATGCAGCATAGGACAGAGTCAGGCTCAGGATCCAGCCTTTCTCCTCGTTCAGGGCCTTCCACTTTCTGTCCTGCCTCATGGGTTGTGAGCAGATTCCTAGCTCCGTGAGGCCAGGACATGCCCTACTAGCCATGGCAGCCTCCGCTGAGGGGCACTGGCTTAGGTGGAATTTGGGGAAGGGATGATATCCCCATACTGGAGGAACAAGATGCGTCCAGCTGCATGTGGAGAGGCAGCACGGTGCCCAGTTGTGGGCTGGCACTTGCCTTACTGGTTTGAGCTGCCTTGGTGCTGCCAGGGCAGTGCCCACTCTGTGCCAGGCAGTAAGGTGC
Organism: Macaca thibetana thibetana; assembly: GCF_024542745.1. NCBI lineage: Eukaryota > Metazoa > Chordata > Mammalia > Primates > Cercopithecidae > Macaca > Macaca thibetana. The sequence goes on from NC_065585.1 coordinate 121,517,462, forward strand.
TTGGGGAATGTGCCCCAGAAGCTCATGCTTTGATGGTTATGCTCCAGGGACCCCCCCTCTGGGAGAGCCCCATGAGGGCAGGAGAGTGATGGAGAGTTCGCCCAGCTTCCTGAAGGGCACCTGGGAGAAGACGGCCCCAGAGAACGGCATCGTCAGACAGGAGCCCGGCAGCCCGCCTCGAGATGGCCTGCACCGTGGGCCGCTGTGCCTGGGAGAGCCTGCTCCCTTTTGGGGGGGCATCCCAAGCACCCCAGACTCCTGGCTTCCCCCTGGCTTCCCCCAGGGCCCCAAGGACACGCTCCCACTTGTGGAGGGCGAGGGCCCCCAGAATGGGGAGAGGAAGGTCAACTGGCTGGGCAGCAAAGAGGGACTGCGCTGGAAGGAGGCCATGCTTACCCATCCGCTGGCATTCTGCGGGCCAGCGTGCCCACCTCGCTGTGGCCCCCTGATGCCTGAGCATAGTGGTGGCCATCTCAAGAGTGACCCTGTGGCCTTCCGGCCCTGGCACTGCCCTTTCCTTCTGGAGACCAAGATCCTGGAGCGAGCTCCCTTCTGGGTGCCCACCTGCTTGCCACCCTACCTAGTGTCTGGCCTGCCCCCAGAGCGTCCATGTGACTGGCCCCTTGCCCCACACCCCTGGGTACACTCCGGGGGCCAGCCCAAAGTGCCCTCTGCCTTCAGCTTAGGCAGCAAGGTGAGTGCAGGGGCAGAGAGGGTACCTGTGGCTCTGGCCTTGCAAAGTGGCTCGGTGGTCCCCAAGCTGCCCTTCCACTGTGATGAAAAGAGAAGGCAGCACCGAGGTAGAGGGGTCTATCAGCTTGGAGCTGTCCCAGGCCCCACAGTCAACCCCAAGCAAGCCCTTCCCTGAGCAGCTCCATCTCTCTAGGCCTCCCCTGCCCTCAGGTCATTGCAGCCACTGACTCATCCATTGTCTGCCTAGGATAAGGTCCTGGGAACTGTGGCCTTGGAATGTGTGGCTTGTCCTGGGAGGAGATGGGCGAGCAGACAAGGCCTCTCTATCTAAGAGTGGGATGTGCAGGGGACCCCATGGCCCATGTCTAGGGTACCTCCCCCATAGATGACTCCCACTCCCAGGGATGAGATTTTAGAACACTTAAAACTCAGTATGGCACAGGACACCAAACGGCCCAAACAGACCCTGGATGCCCTTTGGCTGTGCCAGGCATTCACCCTTTAGTTCTTAGACTTCCTTGTGAGGAAGTCTGAGAAATCCTGGGGGAGGAGGTGGGGGTTGCCAGGACAGTGTCGGAGGCACTCCAGAGACCTAGGGCAGTGCCATTGATTAATCAGAGTGTGAGGGCTTCAGTATTCTCCCTTCCTTCTTGCTTGTCAGTTCTGCCCATACATTTAGGCACGGGGAGCCCAAGTCAGCCCAGGCGTAACACTTTCTCCCCTCTGTAGGGCTTTTACCACAAGGATCCGAGCATTCTCAGGTTGGCAAAAGAGCCCTTGGCAGCTGTGGAACCTGGGTTGTTGGGTTTAAACCCTGGTGGGCACCTGCAGAGAGCCGGTGAGACCGAACGTCCTTCACTGCACCAGAGGGATGGAGAGATGGGAGCTGGCCGTCAGCAGAATCCTTGCCCACTCTTCCTGGGGCAGCCAGACACTGTGCCCCGGACCCCCTGGCCCGCTTATCCCCCAGGCCTCGTTCATACTCTTGGCAACGTCTGGGCTGGACCAAGCGGTGGGAGCCTTGGGTACCAGCTGGGGCCACCAACCACACCAAGGTGCCCCTCTCCCGAGCCGCCTATCACCCAGCGGGGCTGCTGCTCATCCTATCCACCCATTAAAGATGGGGGTCTTGGCCCTTGTGGGAAGTGCCAGGAGGGCCTGGACGGGGTTGCCAGTGGAGCCAGCGAACCCAGCGAGGAAGTGAACAAGGCCTCTGGCCCCAGGGCCTGCCCCCCCGGCCACCACACCAAACTGAAGAAGACATGGCTCACACGGCACTCGGAGCAGTTTGAATGTCCACGCGGCTGCCCTGAGGCCGAGGAGAGGCCGGTTGCTCAGCTCCGGGCCCTCAAAAGGGCAGGCAGCCCGGAGATCCAAGGAGCAGTGGGCGGCCCAGCCCCCAAGCGGCCACCGGACCCTTTTCCAGGCACTGCAGAACAGGGGGCTGGGGGTTGGCAGGAGGTACGGGACACATCGATAGGGAACAAGGAGGCGGACTCGGGACAGCATGATGACCAGAGAGGTAAGGGGGCCGGGAGGGGCTGCAGGCCCTGCGTGGGAGGGGGCAGCCGGGGCTGGGGCTTCACATGGGGCGGGGTCCGTAGGCTTTATGAATGGACCACAGCCAGTGGTTAGCCTCCCACCTGGATCGCAATGGCTCTCTGGGAGTTCCTCAGCATCTCCAGGCCAGAGCCTTCCAGCAAGTAGCTTCTATCTCTGTCTCCTCCCAAGCCCTGGTGTGCTGGTAGCAGTATAATGACATGGTTCAGAGCACGGCTCTGGAGCCAGAGCACCTCGTCCCTGACTTTGCTGTTTGGTAGCTGTGTGGCCTAGGATGAGCAACTTCACCTCTCTGGGCCTCAGTTACTTCATCTATAAAATAGGGATGAAGATGGCACCTACCTCAGGAAGACTACTGCAAAAGTTAAATGCTAGAATAATTCATAGCAAGGGTTTGGAAGAATTCCTGGCACCCAGTGAACACTCAGTAAATGTTCACTGCGATGACTGCTTGTGCCACAAATCCCTGTTTGGGGATTGCTTCTCCTGAAGGATCCCTTGTCCTGCCCCAGGAACGGCTGCTCTCTTGGCCAGAGGGAACTGGATACTCAGTTTGGACTCTGCCAGTGTTAGGGCTCTGGGCGCACCCTGGAGTCCTCTGCTACACTGTGCCCTCTACGGAGGGCCCTGGCACTGCCGGCCTCAGCCTCAGTTCTTCGGGATCACTTCAGTTTTTCAGCTTCCTGGACGGCTGGGTGTGGATCAGGACTCTCCATGGCCTTGCTCAAATGCCCCTGCACCTGGCATGGGCCTGTGTGTGCCCTCCCAGGCCTCTGCCCTGGCTGGGAAGTTGGCCCCTTCGCCTTCTTGGGTTACTGCACCTGTGGCCTGTGTCGAAACTCTCCGGCCTTCTCACCTTCCAGCGCCCTCCGTCCACTTTGGGATTGTCTCCTCATGTCACACAGCCAGCCGTATCACTAAGCCTTCAGTGGAGCTATCCAAAGTCTACACTGACCGGATCCTGCACATGTGTCAGGACGATCGCCCCAGCTGCCCAAAGCCTTGGGCTCAACACACAGACAACCTCTTCCCTCGCCTGCTGGTCCATGTCAGGGCATCCTCAGACTCCCTGCTCAGCCTGGCGTGCGAGCCTTCCAGCTGCCTGGTCCACTCTTGCTGGTTCTGAATTAAGCTTCAGAGGCCTGGGGCAAGGAACTGGGCTGGCTCTGAGTGTGGACGGGGTGGGCGCTAAGGCTGGGATGGGGTTCTCAGCAGCCCAGGAAGCCCAGACTCCTGACCTCCGCATTGTCCCCTCAGGACCCCGAGACGGCCAGGCCAGTCTCCAGGACCCAGGACTTCAGGAAATACCATGCCTGGCTCTCCCTGCAAAACTGGCTCAATGCCAAAGTTGTGCCCAGGCAGCTGGAGAGGGAGGAGGGCCCGCCGGCCACTTTCAGCAAGTGCGGAGGTGAGCCGTTGCCCCTGGATGCCTCCAGTGCCCTCCCGCCAGGGCTCCCTCCTCATCTCTCCCTGCCCTCTCTCCAGATCACCTCTGGGAGGGGAACTGCAGCAGGAGGAAGACACAGCCGCCAACTCCAGCTCTGAGGAAGGCCCAGGGTCCGGCCCTGATGGCAGGCTCAGCACAGGCCTCTCCAAGCACCTGCTCAGTAGTCTAGGGGACCGACTGTGCCGTCTGCTGCGGAGAGAGCGGGAAGCCCTGGCCTGGGCCCAGCGGGAAGGTGAACAGGACCTCCTGGGTCTGCATGGGGTCTCTGTAGGGGGAGCCCCAGGTGTCCCTCCCCTGACCCCACCCACACTGCCGGCTCCTAGACTTAAGGCAACTTCGGAAGAGCTCCTGGCCTGGGTGGGGACATCAGGAAGGTGTCAAACTGGGTACAGCCCAGTTCTCTGGGAGTTTTTGGGCTTGCTGGGAAAACAAGAATGAGTGCCAAGTATCTGCAAGGCACTGGGAGGTGGGGGAGCTCCTGAGGGGTTGGGGGTCAGGCGAAGCTCCTGGGCCTGGAGGGCTGGCAGGACCTGGGCTAAGGTCCCTCTGGCTGCAGGTGCTCCCTCTGGTCGCCTTTTCGCAGCAGAGGGAGTTCCTCGTAAGCACACAGCCCTGGGCTGCCGGTCAGTTTTTGGGTGGAGACCCCTGGGGCTCCCTCTTGCCTCAAACAGGCCAGGCCCCTTGGTGCATCTTCAGCCAGCTCCCTGCTCCCTGTCGGCTCCTGCCACTCCCAGCCTGGGTTCCCAGCACACACGCCACCCATCCTTCCTTTCCCGGCTCCCTGGAGCTTGTCATCCCCTCAGGCTTTGGCACTGGCTGTCCCAGTGTCTGGAATGCCCTGCTCCTCCCTTTCTACCTGGTGAATGAAAACTTACTCATCCTCTGGGGCCCTCTTGGGAAGCTCCCCCGCATTCCCATCCTCACCCTTCCCTGGCATTTTCCTCCAGCACCCGCCTCATGGTGCCACAGTCATTGCCATATTTATGGGTACATCTCCCTATCCAGAATGTGTGCACCGTGAGGCAGGGCCAAGTCCTGACCACCTCTGAGTCCCCTGCATCCAAAGGCAAGGCGTTCGTTGAACTGTACTCAGTGGCACCTTTTCCACCTACCAACAATGGCTTAGTCTGATACTTGGCTCTTAGAAAACCCCACTCCTGGCTGGGTGCAGTGGCTCACGCCTGTAATCCCAGCACTTTGGGAGGCCAAGGTGGGAGGATCACTTGAGCCCAGGAGATGGAGACTGCCGTGAGCTGTAATCACACCACTGCATTCCAGCCTAGGTGACAGAGTGAGACCCTATCTCAAAACAACGACAACAAAGTCTCCTGGAGGAAATGACACCTGGGCATGGTTACCATTTCTGGTAGCACATACGGCTTGGAGGGAAGGAGGTGGAGGAAAGAATGTGCTAGAAGTGGTGTGGATTAGTAATTCAGGGCCAGTGGGGAAGTCCCTGGGGCAGGGCTGGGTGTGGGGCAGGAATGGTGGAGCTGAGGTCTCCACTATCCCTGGAAAGCTTTGCTGGACAGGATGGTTTCTGCAGGGAGGCTCTTGACAGGGCTGAGGAGTAAGCAGTGGGTAGCTGTCGAGGGGCTTGTCTCCCTTCCCTGGGGGGCCCCTCCATGGAAGCTGCTCCCTGCTTCTCCTGCCCCTGCCTGGATCCTTGCCACATGAAGCCTTCCATTGGGGCCTGTTGCCTTCACCCTCTGACCCTGTTCTCTCCGTGGTCAGCAGGCCAAGGGCCAGCCGTGACAGAGGACAACCCAGGCATTCCACGCTGCTGCAGCCGTTGCCACCACGGACTCTTCAACACCCACTGGCGATGTCCCCGTTGCAGCCACCGGCTGTGTGTGGCCTGCGGTCGTGTGGCAGGCGCTGGGCGGGCCAGGGAGAAAGCAGGTAGGGAGAGGAGCTGGGGGTGGGAGGGTGGGATGGAGCCCTCAGGGGGACGGCTGCAAGCCTGTGGTCATTCGTTGACTGCCTCTCCCCAAAAAGCCCCCTACTCCCTGCGCAGCCCCAGCCTCAGCCACCGTGGCTCAATGCCCTTAGAGCAGACTTCCCCTCTCTGCAGATCAGAGGACCATGCCTGCGCCCTTGACCACCCTTAAACAAAGACGAATGTGCCCACTCGGTGTCTCCCACTCTGTTCAGCCGGCACCTTTTAAAACCTGCTGTAACACTGTGAAGTGGGTATTATTGCTTTTGTTTTCCAGATAAGAAAAACTCAGAGGATAAGTGACTTGTCCGAAGTCACAGTTAGTAAAGTGTTGCAGCCAGGACTTAGACTCAGGTCTTCTGATTTCGTCCTGTTCTTTTCATGGTTCTCAGCTTTCTCCCCCTTGGCTCAAGTTGGCCATGGGAGAGCTTGAAATTTCCCTGTGTGTAGGAATGACCAAAAAGAGCTCCAGGGTCAGATACGTTTTAGAACATTGTCTTCCACATGGTTAGCCTCAGGGCTTGCAAAGCATCTCAGCACGTTAAAGGCTGTGCATTCTACAAGCAAAGAGTGCTGTGTCTCTATGTGACCCAGGTTTCCCAGAAAGCACGAGTTTTATGGACTATTGAGTCCCCTGATTTAGATATCATGTCCTGACCTTCTCTGACCTTAACCTGTGATTACCTTGATTTCTGGACCTGCAGCTTTTCCCTTCCTGCCCCACAGGCTCTCGGGAGCAGTCCACGGAGGAGTGCACGCAGGAGGCTGGGCACGCTGCCTGTTCCCTGACGCTGACCCAGTTTGTCTCCAGCCAGGGTGAGCCATCTTGGAGGGGTGGGGCGTGCAGAGGTTGGGTCCTGAGAGAGACCAGCTTCCTGTCTGATTATCCCTCCCCCCAGTGCCATGCCCTTCTGCTTGGCAAGGCCAAGCTGCCTGTTGGTCTACACTCACCACCAACCTCCCTCTCCTGCCCACCCCCACCCCCAGCTTTGGCAGAGCTGAGCACCGCAATGCACCAGGTCTGGGTCAAGTTTGATATCCGGGGGCACTGCCCCTGCCAAGCTGACGCCCGGGTGTGGGCCCCCGGGGATGCAGGCCAGCAGGTAAGACCCAGGGCATGCCACCGGTTGGGTATCATGCCTGCAAATGACTGAGCTTTGCAGGGGTTTGGCCCCCTTTGTTTTTTTGGTGGGGATGAAGAGCAAGAGAGAAGCCTGTGGAAACAGGCTAATTCCCACCTTGGGGATCAGGAGCCATGCACGATCTTGAGCGCTGGCCCCTCCCACCCCCACACCCTGGAGGTCCTCAACCCCTGCCTTCCTGGAGCATATCTGCCCTACTCTGTGCGTATTCTAGTTCAGCGCTTGCCACATCATGCTAGAGGTGCTTGTTGGTATGGCCCGGTCCCCAGGCCATGGGTTCCTTTGGGTGGAGTGTTGGCCCGCCTTCTCAGTATCCCCAGCACCTAACACCTAGCAGGCACTCAATGTGCATTTTGCAAAGTTTTTATGAAGTTCATGTTCTTATTATAAAAGTCATCCATTCAAAATAAATCGTTCATTGAATGCATTTTGGGTGCCAGACACTGTGTTATATACCCATTGTGGAAAATTTGGAAAATACAGACAAGTATAAGGAAGAAAATGATGATGACCTTAATGCCACCATTAGTTTTGACATATTTCTTTCCAGCCATTTGTCTATTTTAGTAGACTATAGACCCTACCATAGGTAGAAGTCTATGAGCAACTTTTTTCCACCTAATGTTATATCTTATAGCATTTTGCTCCTATAAACACGATTTTAGGACTGGCAAGAGTCCATTGTTCATTCTTGTGGGTTGTGTTGAACTGTGTCTGCCATTTTAAAATCTCTGGTTGGATTGGGGGGTGGTGGATGGGTTTAACAGAAGGAATTGACACAGAAAATGCCCCCAACTCCACAACCTTCGTGCAATGGCGACACCCACAGGACCAAGAGCATCAAAGAGGGTGAGCGGCTCCTCTTGCCCCTCGGCCTGTGCAGGAGGGAGGCTGGGCCAGAGTTTGAGGCAGGAGGGGACAGCCAGCAGAAGTCTCCAGGGATTTAGCAACCCTCTCACCCCCAATAATCTCCACCACTCCCCTCAGGACACGCCTCCAAACACCTTCTTTGGCCAGACCCCCCCGAACCCCTCTTTTTAGAGGCTCTGGAGCTGCCAGCAGGAAAGGCAGTAGCGTGGGGAGACCCAGTGCAGAGCTGCAGTGGGGGATGCTGGCTGGGGAGAGAGTGGGCTCAGCCAGGAAGAGAGGGACGAGCAGCATGGGCAAGAGGGCCTCAAGGGGAAGGGGAAGGACCAAACGCGAAGCCCCCCACCATTTTCCCCCCTAACAGAGACCCCCGATTCCACTGAGACCCCAGCAGAGGACCGTGCTGGCCAAGCGCCCCTGCCTTGTCCTTCTCTCTGCGAACTGCTGGCTTCCACCGCGGTCAAACTCTGCTTGGGTCATGAGCGAATACACATGGCCTTCGCCCCCGTCACTCCGGCCCTGCCCAGTGTGAGTGAGGGCATGGAGGGAGGGCTAGGAGCCAGGGGACCAGAGGCTGGGCCTGCCCTCCCTGCGGGGCCCAGCAGGTCCTGAGCCACTGTGCCCCTTCCTGCAGGATGACCGCATCACCAACATCCTGGACAGCATTATCGCACAGGTGGTGGAACGGAAGATCCAGGAGAAAGCCCTGGGGCCAGGGCTTCGAGCTGGCCCAGGCTTGCGCAAGGGCCTGGGCCTGCCTCTCTCTCCAGTGCGGCCCCGACTGCCTCCCCCGGGGGCTTTGCTGTGGCTGCAGGAGCCCCGGCCTCGGCCTCGGCGTGGCTTCCACCTCTTCCAGGAGCACTGGAGGCAGGGCCAGGTGAGGTGCTCTGCCCCTCCCCTCCCAGCCCTGGCCACCCCACCTGCCCCTTGGGGCCTTGTTCCTTAGGCCCAGACAGACCTAATGGCTCAGAGGGAGCAAGAGGGCTGTCTCTGAGCTGTTCACTGCCCTTACAACACACTCTTGCCTGGCCACGGCGGGCACCCTGGCCATTCTCCTCATGGCCTCCTTCCTTTCCCACCACAGCCCGTGTTGGTGTCAGGGATCCAAAGGACATTGCAGGGCAACCTGTGGGGGAGAGAAGCTCTTGGGGCACTTGGAGGCCAGGTGCAGGCGCTGAGTCCCCTTGGGCCTCCCCAGCCCACCAGCCTGGGCAGCACAGCATTCTGGGAGGGCTTCTCCTGGCCTGAGCGTAAGTGTCCCCGACACAGGGGAGAGGGAGCTGGGAGCCCAAGCCCTAGGGACTGGGTGGCAGAGGAGTCCCAGCGTAACCCTGAGGGGCTGGAAGCAGGGGTTGCTGCTGCTGGGGCAGGGGCTTTGGAGCCGAGGAGGCCAATGGCCGTTCTATCTCCTCCTGTAGTTCGCCCAAAGTCAGATGAGGGCTCTGTCCTCCTGCTGCATCGAGCTCTGGGGGATGAGGATACCAGCAGGTGTGTATGTCACCAAGGGCCAGCCCTACCTCCCCAGCCACTGCAGGCCCCGCCTGGTTCAGCCCTCCCCTCCTCCTCTGCCCCCCACCCCCACCCTGTGGCCCCCGGTACTCTCATGTTTGCCCTCTGGGAGTTACCCTGGCAGTGGGAGGGCCTTGATGGGGTCTCTGGTGCGCGGGTTGGGCCTGCTGGGCATGACCCCCTCGCCCCATAGGGTGGAGAACCTAGCTGCCAGCCTGCCACTCCCGGAGTACTGCGCCCACCGTGGAAAACTCAACCTGGCTTCCTACCTCCCACCTGGCCTTGCCCTGCGTCCACTGGAGCCCCAACTCTGGGCAGCCTATGGTGAGTGTCCCTCCACTCCTGCTCAGTCTCTACTCCCGTGCCTGTCATCTCAGGGCACACGAGCATCTGTGCCAAGGCCCTGGGGCTTGAAGTGCTTCTCTGATTCCATTTCTAACTCTTCTTTCTCTATTGCCATGCAGGTGTGAGCCCGCACCGGGGACACCTGGGGACCAAGAACCTCTGTGTGGAGGTGGCTGACCTGGTCAGCATCCTGGTGCACGCCGAGGCACCACTGCCTGCCTGGCACCGGGTACAGAAAGGTAGGTCCTCGGCCAGAGGCAGGAGGAGCAGGGACAAGATACAGAGGCGAGTGTCTGTTGCCACCAGCCCAGGGCCTGCCTGAGTTCTCTTTCCTCCTCAGACTTCCTTTCAGGCCTGGACGGGGAGGGGCTCTGGTCTCCGGGCAGCCAGGTCAGCACTGTGTGGCACGTGTTCCGGGCACAGGACGCCCAGCGCATCCGCCGCTTTCTCCAGATGGTGAGGAGGCAGCCGGGAGCCCTACCCTTCCCCCTGCTCAGCCCTAGAAGCTCGTCCAGTCCCACCCTAGTGTGCTCGCTCCCCGCCCCGCGCCCTCAGGTGAGCTGCACAGACCAACTCGCACAGACAGGTGCAGAGAAGGCAGAGGGGACCCGGAGTTCTGCCATGGGGCTCAGAGAAGCGGCAGGGGGTTGCGGCAGGACAGCCTGGACCTGATGATGAAATGACAGCACCAGCTGCCTGAGGCTGGACGTGATACCAGGGCCTTAGGCGTAATATCTGTTCCCTGTCTCAGTCCCCTGCCCCATGAGGCAGGTACTGCTCCTTTCCCATTGGCAAATGAGAACACCGAGGCTTAGTGGCAGGGCTGGGATCTGAGCTTCTGTCTGTCACGGCCCCAGGTCACTGTGCTACTCCTGGAGGCAGGCAGCCTTCCCTCCCTTCTGAGACTCCGTCCTGCTGCCCCTCTTTTGGTATTTGCATCTTGTTAGGGGAGACTGCCTGGAGGAGATGCTCCTGGAGGGGCTAGCAAGGAAGGGGGCTGAGGGAAGTAGAAAGAGAGATGGGTCAGGTAAGGAACCAGGGAAGGGGAAAGTGATGGGGTGGGCTGGAGGCAAGAAGCTTGAGGTGCAGGGGAGGAGAGCCCAGGGGTAAGGCGAGGGCAGCCACGTGGTTCCCAAGTCCAGCTGGGCCCTCATTATCCTGGGGAAAAGACTTCCACCTAGTGTCACCCCTCGCCAAAGCACACACACGGAGACTTGCAGAGGCCAGCATGGTGTGCACCCCTCCAGCCCACAGGCATACACACGTGTAGATGCACACACAGATGCTGGGACATGCAGAGGGGAGCACACCTCCACACACAGATGGCCTCTTCCGGGCTGGGTGTGGCTGGCCGTGGGCAGTCCCCACGGCCCAACCCAGTGACTCACGGGGCAGGGCTGAGGGGCACAGTCTCCCTGGGTGGCCTGGGAAACACTGCTCAGCTCCAGGATGGACCTGAATCTCCAAGGGCAAAGGAATCTTGGCACCCAACCGGGACTCCTCTAGGGTCCCATCGGCTTCACTAGCCTTCCCTTCCCTGATGGCCCCATCTTGCAGCCCTAAGCCCAGGGGCAATGGCTGAGGTCCTTGCCGAAGGGGGTGGATTGGGCTGGTGGCGGGTTGGAGCATGATGCCGGCGTCCCCTTTGCACATGTTCCCTGGGCACCTCTGGCCTCCGCGAGTCCCTGCCTGCCCAGAGAGCTCCCTGCTCTGGTTGGGCTTGTGAGGTCCCCGTAGCTGTGGCTGCTGCAGAGACCTGGGCCTGGCCCGAAAGCCTGTTCACCCGCAGGCACTCACAGCCTCGCAGTGGTCCTTCCCTTTTCCGCGTCCAGAATCTTAGGGAGACCCTGATGAACGCTTTGAGTTGTCTCCCCAGGGACATACAGCTCCCTGCTCAGCCACCACTTAGCACACAATTCTGGCCATTCCAGACTAAGAAGTCCTGGTAGACAGTTTATGAACTGGGATTATGCAGGACGTCTCCCTTGGCTTTGCAGAAAGGGGTACCATTGAGAGAGGGAGCAGAGGGGCTGAGGTCACAGAGGCTGTTAAAGGCCTCCAGCCCCAGAAAAGCAGGGATTCAGTCTGCCCCCCTGTAGGGCCTTGAACCCCTTCCTTCTAAGCTCCTTCCAGCCAAATGTGTGTTCTGCCAACCTGAGCTGCCCCAGCCCCAAACAAACCCAACCCTACCCTCCCTGCCGGCCCTTCAAGACTTGACCCTTCAGCTCTTTTCTCCACCTCTGGCCTCTGGAAAGTCCATGTCCCATCCTCCTGCAGCCCTGCCCTTCCCTCCCCATCTTGCTCATTCCCCCTTCTCTTCTTTGAGGTGTGCCCGGCCGGGGCAGGCGCCCTGGAGCCTGGCGCCCCAGGCAGCTGTTACCTGGACGCAGGGCTGCGGCGGCGCCTGCGGGAGGAGTGGGGCGTGAGCTGCTGGACCCTGCTCCAGGCCCCCGGAGAGGCCGTGCTGGTGCCTGCAGGGGCTCCCCACCAGGTGCTTCCCGGCGGGCAGGGGCTCTGCGGGGAGATCAGGCTGGCAGGAGCAACCCGATCAAGGCTGCAGGCATCCAACATCACCTCAATACCCAAGAGCCGGGCAGGGCAGGGAGCCGCACACTGCTGTGCGGAACAGAAAACAGGGGAGCCAAGAGGCCTTCAAGACACTGAGCCCAACTGGGACTGGCGCCAGAGTCCACTACTGTTTTCCTGGGCATGCTGATGTCAGGGGGCTCGCGGGGAGACTTCGGGGTCTCTCTGGCAGTCCTGACACCCGGTTTTGGCCCAGCCTTTGAAGTGTCCAGTGGTGCATCCAGGAATCTGCTCTCTGAGAGCTAGGGGTGGGGACTGGGTGTCATTAGAGGAAGCGAACCTCAGGGACCAGGGGGACAGGGAGAGGATGTGTGATCTTGAGCCTCACTGTCCATGTTCCCCTGACACAGGTGCAGGGCCTGGTGAGCACAGTCAGCGTCACTCAGCACTTCCTCTCCCCTGAGACCTCTGCCCTCTCCGCTCAGCTCTGCCACCAGGGATCCAGCCTTCACCCTGACTGCCGCCTGCTTTGTGCCCAGGTGAGTGGGATGTGGGCCAGCAGGCTGGGTGTGCTGCCCAAGCCTCCCACCTCCCTGTGCCACAGCTTCGGTGGACATAGCAGATACCACCCTGTGCCAAGCATGCAGTTACCCCGTGCAGGGGCAGGGCATTCTTTTTATTTTGTTTCGTTTTGTTTTTTGAGATGGAGTCTTGCTCTGTCGCCCAGGCTGGAGTGGAGCTCCCTGCAACCTCCGCCTCCTGGGTTCAAGCGATTCTCTGGCCTCAGTCTCCTAAGTAGCTGGGATTACAGGCGCCCACCACCACATCTGGCTAATTTTTTTTTTTTTTTTTTTTTTTTTTTGATTTTTAGTAGAGGTGGGGTTTCACCATGTTGGCCAGACTGGTCTCGAACTCCTGACCTCGAATGATCTACCCACTTCCGCCTCCCAAAGTGCTGGGATTACAGGTGTGAGCCACTGCACCTGGCCAGAGTATTCCTTTTAAGCAGGGTGGGGGACAGTGGGGGGTCCAGGAATGTGGCTGAAAATGCTTTGTCCTCTCTTTTTCCTAGATGGACTGGGCTGTGTTCCAAGCAGTGAAGGTGGCCGTGGGGACATTGCAGGAGGCCAAATAGAGGGATGCTGGGTGTTTGGGGTCGGGGTGGGGACAGGTAGACCAGGTGCTCAGCCCAGGTACAACTTTAGCAGGGAATGACGCTAGGGGACTTGAGGATTTCTGGTCAGCCCCACAAGCACCACTCCGGGCACAAGCAGAGCACCCTGTTCCCCTCCCCCTTAAGCCAACAATCACAGTGCCACCTAGCTCACACCTGTCCTTCTCAGGCTGGCACCTCCCCCACCCTGTGCCGCTCTCCATGGTACCAGGCCTGCATTGGGGTCGATTGACTTCCTCCAACCCCCATTCCTCCCCGACCCAGGAGACAAACAGCCCTTCCTTGGGGGACCTCGGGAATCATTCTGGCTTAAGCAACACCTGCTGCTGCTCACTCTTGCTGAGCCTGCTCTACTGCCCCAGCTCCGCTTCTACCACCGCATCCCCACTGGGCTCACTGCAGGCATGCTGAACAAGGGGTCCCTGACCTTCCGCCCTCCTGCCAAAACATCTGGGGAGTGTGAGGAGAGGGTGGCATCAGGAGCTGCTCAGGCTTGGCTGAGGGAGCGGCATGGGCGATGTCACTCAGCCCCTTCCAGGTCCGCCCGCTTCCCTCCTTCATGATTTCCATTAAAGTCTGTTGTTTTGTGACTGCTGCCAGTGTGGTTGGCCCTGCCCCTGCAGGCCACATGGTCCAGGGAGGGAGGGGGACATGGAAATCTGCCCTAGAGTAGAGGCAAATGGAGTAGGGCAGCCTGGAGCTGGGGCCTGAGGGACAGGACACCACTGCCTGCTCTTCCTCCTTCCTCCGCGGCCTGGGTCCTTGCCTCCCACTGAGGAACCTTTGGGTGGGGTGGAGGGCTATTCCCCAGAGATGCTCCTGAGTGTAACAGGAGGCAAGGCAGAGTCCTGGGGCACAGCCACGAGGTGACCTCCCTGTGCAGAGACTCCGGAGCCCTACTCCACCCAGCAAGCTCCAGGCTGCCCCATCTCTCCCGTCTACCTTGACCTGGAGATCCAGAGGTGTGGCCCAGAGGAGCCCTTGCCCCACCTGTCTGCTCTTGGTGGCCGTGACCGACGCCAGGCCCAGCCACCCTAGGACTCAGCCTGACTGCTTCAGACAGCCGACCCCTCCTTGTGCCCACTCCACGCCTGCAGCCTTCCGGTGGCGCTCTGCCCTCTCCAGCTTCCCTTGTGTATCTCAGCCCTACAAAGAGAAACACTCCCACTCTTGTCATACCTAATTGTTCCTGCTGTGGTTTGGGGAATTTTTTTTATTAAATAAAGTTTTTTTTTTATTATAAGTGTAATATACTTTCAGAACATTTAGAAAATAAGAAAGCCACCTTCAAGCCTATCATTACACACCTCCAACTACTATGAATATTTTGGCGTATTCCCTCCCAGTGCTTTCCCCAGGGATTTGCTGTACACATGGCTGGATTGCTGTTTTGTCCTTGGTTTCTTTCTTTCAACACCATATCATAATCATTTTCTGTGTTTCTACCTAACCATCATTTTAAATGACTGCTTATATTCCATTAAGCGGCTTTGCCATGATTTACAAAATCATCCTTTATTAAAAAAAAAAAAAAGCAGGGCTTTCTTCATTGTTTGGAGAACTCAGTTATTTTCATTTTTTTATGGGATAAAGAGGAGAAAAGAAAAAACTGAGAACTCTACGTTTACTTTGCTATTGTTTTCATTTAATTGATCTCATCTGGCCAGGCGAGGTGGTTCACCCCTGTAATCCTAGCACTTTGGGAGGCAGAGGCAGGTGGATCACTTGAGGTCAGGAGTTCAAGACCAGCCTGGCCAACATGGTGAAACCCTGTCTCTACTAAAATACCAAAAAAAAAAAAAAATTAGCCGGGCATGGTGGCAGACGCCTGTAATCGCAGCTACTCCAGAGGCTGAGGCAGAAGAATCGCTTGAACCTGGGAGGTGGAGATTGCAATGACCTGAGATCATGCCACTGCACTCCAGCCTGGGGGACAGAGCAAGACTCTGTCTCTAAAATAATAATAATCATTATTATTATTAATCTCATTTCACTCCTTTCATTAAAATGATTTCAGTTAATCCATTATCATGATTTTCAGACAGATAGGATTTATTTCCATTTTACAGAAGAAGAAATAGGCAAACTAGCCGGGCGCGGTGGCTCAAGCCTGTAATCCCAGCACTTTGGGAGGCCGAGCCAGGCGGATCACGAGGTCAGGAGATTGAGACCATCCCGGCTAACCCGGTGAAACCCCGTCTCTACTAAAAAAATACTAAAAACTAGCCGGGCGAGGTGGCGGGCGCCTGTAGTCCCAGCTACTTGGGAGGCTGAGGCAGGAGAATGGCGTGTAGCAGAGCTTGCAGCGAGCTGAGATCCGGCCACTGCACTCCAGCCTGGGCGACACAGCGAGACTCCGTCTCAAAAAAAAAAAAAAAAAAGGCAAACTACAATTAAGTAAATTACCCAAGGTCATATAGCAATTTTAGTGGCAGAACGGGATTTGAACCAAGTTTTCTGAGTCAAGCCACCTGTTCACATTATAGTCTTAACTCTTAGTGGAATTTAAAGACAGGCTTGCCCTCCTGTCTGTCCTCCTTCTTCCAATGTATGTGCTTTATTTTATAGCTGATCATGTTCCAAGTGGTCCTGAATGACCCATTCCTACCTACGTTTCATCTTTTGTTTGAGACAGGGTCTCACTCCGCCACCCAGGCTGGAATGCAGTGACGCAATCTCAGCTCACTGCAACCTCTGCCTCCCGGACTCATGCCATCCTCCCACCTCAGCCTCCTGAGAAGCTGGGACTACAGGTGCGTGCCACCATGCCGAATTTTGGTAGTTTTCGTAGTGACAGGGTCTTGCCACACTGCCCAGGCTGGTCTCGAACTCCTGGGCTCAAGCAATCTGCCCACCTTGGCCTCCCAAAGTTCTGGGATTACAAGCATGATCCACCATGCCTCACTTCATCTTCCGTAGTCATGTCCTGATGTCACCTCAGAACCCCAAGTCTGGGGTCATTCCTGTGGGAAGACGGTTCTCTGAATTTTACCCATTAGGGGTGGGGACAGTGCATCACTGAGCCTCTGTCTTCCCCAAAAGACCTCATCTCCTCTTCACCCCCTTTGCCCTTCCAGGTGGGTCACAATGCCCTTGAGGATATATTTAGTCTCTTTGTAAACAGAAGTGGATCAATGTTCATTTGTCCCAGCATTGTTCCTGAGAATGCAGCCAGGCCAGGTAGGGACTGAGCCTGAGACTCCTCGTGAGGCACTCGGTGGCACTGTTCCTCACAGAGACTCTTGGGCCTCTGCTGCTCACAGGGTCTACCAGCCGTGCTCTGCTGCAGCCCCTCTGTCGCTCAGAAATCCCAGACATACAACCAGCCAAGCTGGAAGTGAGCGCAGGGTTGCATATCCAATGCCTTCTTTCCTTTTTCTCTGATAAAATTCTTAGACTTTTTTTTTTTCCCTTTTTACCCAGGAGCATAGATTCAAGTTGCCCTGAATATACATGCTCAGGCTTTTTATTTTGAAATAATTTTAGATTTACAGCTGAGTCACAAAGATAGCACAGGAAGTTCCCAATTATCCTTCACCCAGCCTCCCCTATTGTGAACATCTTACATAACCATGGTGCCTTGATCAAAACTACGAAATTAATATTGATACCACACTACTAACGAAGCAACAGGCCTCACCGGGATTTCACCAGTTTTTTCACGAATGCCCTTTTTCTGTTCCAGGATCCAACCATGCCTGCATTTGACAGATGGCCCGGAGGGTAGATGTGGCATCCCCAGGGTCCCTCAGAGAGCTAGCCTGTGGCCAGCCCTCCCTCTCCCACTGTAGCTTGGGTTCCTGCCCTCCTCACCTTCCTACCTTGTCAAGACACAGGTCTTGTTGCTCTGTCCATGACTCTAGCATCACAGACGCCCTGATACAACCTTGTCCTGCCTGCCCCTGTCCCTGTCCCCATCCCCATGGCCACCTACCCAGGCCTTCCTGCTCATGTGCTTCCCCCCGCTCACCCCGGCACATGCACACACATGCCCTGAAATGGCTGGCTCCAGCTTGGCTCCCGTGGGTGCTGGGAGCATTAGGCTACTCCCATTCACCAGGCTGTGTGGCCCACCACACTGGCCAGGGTTCTTCCCTCTCTGGGACTGGAGGACACACAGTTGACTTGATGGGGACCCTGGTGGTTCCCATCCAGCCTCCCGTCCTCCCTCAGCTGCCTCCCTTGTCTCGGCACCTCTCCAGCCTCTGTCTGGCTGCTGTTCTCTCCCAAGGCCTTGGGAACGCCTGCCTCTCTGTTGTCTCAGCACTCCCTTCCCAGTTTACAAGGGGCTTTTGGGGAGGGCTTTCCCCCCCGGGATAATGGGAGGCATGGAGCCATGGTTTGCTGCGGTCTCTGCTCTCTGGGCAGTGAGGCTTTCTGTTGTTTACCTTAGGCTGCCTCTGAAGCTCCCAGAGCCCTGCCCAGACATGATCTCACTCTCTCAAATCATCCCTGCGAGGCAGACAGGAGTCTGGGACCAACCTGCCCCCACTTCACAGGTGGGAAAACTGAGGGATTCACACATGTGCGGGCACGCACAAGACACACACACACACACACACACACACACAGAGCAAATATGTTGATAAGTTGCTCTGCAGTCCTGGGGTCCCGTGCCTGCAGTTATTTGGGAGGTGAGAGGTCCAGGATAGGGCTTGGCCCAGCTGCATTCAGCAAGTGCCTCAAAATTCATGGGCCTTGTAGGGATATCCCACAGCCTAACACGGGGCCCTGCCTCCAGGGAGCCTGTGGTATCAGCAGGTGAGAGGAGTCTAAAGAAACACATCCTGCGTTGCTGAAGTTCCTCAGTCCAATTCTAAGGCAGCTCTACAGGCACATTTCACCAGGCATGGTGGCTCATGCCTGCAACCACAGAACTTTGGGAGGCCAAGGCAGGAGGATCAGTGAGGCCAGGAGTTCAAGACCAGCCTGGACAATATAGCAAGACCCTTGTTTCTACAAAGAAATAAAAATTAAAAATTAAAAATTTAGCCGGGCATGGTGGTGCACACCTGCAGCCCCAGCTACTCAGGAGTCTGGGGCAGGAGGACAGCTTAAACCCAAGAGATCAAGGCTGTAGTAGGATCTGTGATCATGCCACTGCACCTCCAATCTGAACAACAGAGTGAAATCCTGTCTCTAGGGGGTAACAAAAGGCACATTTCATGAGGGTGGGCCTTGCGTGTTGTAGCAAGAAGTGCTGTGGTGGAGAGGGCCCACTCCTGAGGGTCGGTTGCCTGCCTGGGGACGGTGCCCAGTACTGGACAATCCACACAGCTCCTCTCCGATTGTCGTGCCTTCCCAACACCCCTGTAAAACAATAATTGTTATGACCCTACTCTACAAATAAGAAAATTGAGGCTCACAGCTCACCCAGGAGCACAGAGCAAGCCAGCCAGCAGCGGCTGGCCATCTGGCTCCAGGTCCTGAGCTTTGTCCACACCATCAAGCAGGGAGGCACACAAAACCAGCCGAGGGAGAAGAAAGGGGTGGCCTCTGCCGGGTGAGAAGCCAGACGGCCTGCTTCGCAGATCCCTTCCAGCTGGCCTTGCCTTCCAGTTCTGAGGGGCGGGTGAAGGAGGAAAGGCAGAGCTGGGAGAGGAGCAGGCGCTCGCCACAACAACCCCCACCCTGCTCTCCACGCGCCAGGTCCTGCACGCTAGGTGGGAGGGTGACGACAAGGATGGAGGAGCAGGGCCCCACCCCCGCCCTCCCCGGGCGCACCATCTGCAGCGGAGAGTGCCTTGAGCTGCGTGGGAAATGCGGTGGGCAGAGGGACACTGATGAGGATGGGCCGGCTGACGGCAGCCCTCTCTCAGCCCCCGACTCTTCCCGCCATCCCCAGCCCTTCCCCTCCCTCCTCCCAGCGCCTGTCACTCTTCCTGCCCAAACCAAGCATTTAGCACTTAGTCTCGAACCCTCAGCTGACTCCTCATCTAGGACTCCGTCTCTCTCTCCAACTACAACAGAATCTCCTTAAAGGCAGGGGTTTATGTCCCCCTCCCCACAGGCCACGTGACATTTATTACTCTTGAATGGAGTGAGAAGAAAGTTACTTGGGAGATGATCAACTCCGGCAATGCCATCGTGTGTTCACGGCAACAGCGGGGCAGTGGGTCCAAGGGGCGGCCCCGGGCCTCCGTAACGTCACCGGGCTTGTCGCGTCATAGTCGCCTACCCCTGCGGCGCAACGCGCCCTGCAGGAAGGATGACGTCACGGTCGGAGCTCCTGCAGACCAGTGCGCGCTCGGGGAGTAGGCGAGTCGGGGGCGGCTGGGAGACGTCCTGAGCGCGCGGGACTCACAGGCGGCAGAACCCGGGCGGGGTCCTCCAGAGCTGGCCCGGCGCCCACCCAGTTGCCCGGCGGCCCCGGGTGGCCCCGCCCCTTCGGAGACTGCCGCGGGCCGGCCAATCCGGGCAGGCTGCGGCGCCGCGCAGCCTATCAGCGGCCAGGGCTCGCGTGCGCTTCCGCGTTCGCGTGCGCTTCCGCGTTCTCGTGCGGCACCGGCCTGCTGCCGCAGGGACTGGGAGAGGGCGCAGGAGCCCACGCTCGCCCGCGGCTCGGCTCAGCCAGTCTGCGAGTACTCAGGCCGCCGCCCCCCGGGGGACCCGATGGCCTCGGAGGGCCTGACGGGAGCGCTGGCTGCCGTGCTGGCGGGCCAGGGGCCGAGCGTGCAGAGCTGCGACTCGGCGCCGGCCGGGGAGCCGCCGGTGCCCGTGCGGCTGCGGAAGAACGTGTGCTACGTGGTGCTGGCCGTGTTCCTCAGCGAGCAGGTGAGCGGCAGCCCGCCGGGCCCGCCGGGCCTCGGGAGCGCGCAGCCAGCCCAGGTGGGGACAGAAGACCCAACGGCCACAGCCAGCGCTGCCGCGTGCGTGGCGCTCCCCAGTTTTGCAAAGCACTCCCACTCCCACTCGCATCTGTGTCCTGCGTTCGTCCCGATATGCATTAGAGGAAACTGAGGCCCGGGACCTGTTTGTCTCATCCCACTAGGGCTCATTCCTTCCCTTCCCCAGAGTCTAGCGGAATGCCCAGGGTCCCCCGGGTAGCAGTGGCTCAATCCGTGTTTACCCTTAGGCCTTTGGTGCTGATCCCTGTAGTAGGCGATGTAATGACAACTAGAAGGGGCCAGGGCCATAGGGCAGGGTTGTACAGAGTGGAGGTGGGGGGTCGTGTTTCAAAGCCAGACCCCAGTGTGAGGACCCATCACAGTTTGTAAACCACGCCGTTGGAGGCGAGAGATACACAGTGACATGTACAGACGCAAATCAGTGCAAGACACATGGTGACCCTCACTCTGGGGCCTCATCTCCAGCCCCTGAAGCAGCTTCCAGGAATCTCAGCCCTTCCTGAAATGGAAGTCTTCCTAAATCCAGAGAGGGACGAATTGCAGGGAGGAGAGGGCTGCAGCCCCCAGCTACACGAGGGCAGGTCTACTGGAGCGCTAGCCGGATTGAGGGTGTCCACCCAGAGGGGAGTCTCGGGCGACTGTGTTTGAGGTGTCCCCTGGTCCCCGGGGAGGGAAGGCTGTGGCAGGAAGTGAGGATCCTCTGTCCCCTCAGGATGAGGTGCTACTGATCCAGGAGGCCAAGAGGGAGTGCCGGGGGTCGTGGTACCTGCCTGCGGGGAGAATGGAGCCGGGGGAGACCATCGTGGAGGCGCTGCAGCGGGAGGTGAAGGAGGAGGCGGGGCTGCACTGTGAGCCTGAGACACTGCTGTCCGTGGAGGAGCGGGGCCCCTCCTGGGTCCGCTTCGTGTTCCTCGCTCGCCCCACAGGTATGGCCCACCTGGAGGCAGTGTGAACAGGGCCAGTTGACACCTTTCCCCCAGCTCCTCGGTGAAGTGAGCCCCTCCACAGCCAGTCCTGTTATGACTGGCACAGCCTGGCATGGGCAGATTCCAGCCTTTGGGCTGGGGGCCTCTTTTCTGGGTCAGGGATGTCTGGTGACTGCCACACCTGCACTCCTGTCCACACAGCCTGTCCCTGCCCCATCCCCCACATTTCCCCCAGGTGGAATTCTCAAGACTTCCAAGGAGGCCGATGCAGAGTCCCTGCAGGCTGCCTGGTACCCACGGAGCTCCCTGCCCACTCCGCTGCGAGCCCATGACATCCTGCACCTGGTTGAGCTAGCCGCCCAGTATCGCCAGCAAGCCAGGCACCCTCTCATTCTGCCGCAAGAGCTACCCTGTGATCTGGTCTGCCAGCGGCTCGTGGTCACCTTTACCAGCACCCAGACAGTGTGGGTGCTGGTGGGCACAGTGGGGATGCCTCACTTGCCTGTCACTGCCTGTGGCCTCGACCCTGTGGAGCAGAGGGGTGGCATGAAGATGGCCATCCTGCGGCTGCTGCAGGAGTGTCTGACCCTGCACCACTTGGTGGTGGAGATCAAGGGGTTGCTTGGACTGCAGCACCTGGGCCGAGATCACAGTGATGGTATCTGTCTGAATGTGCTGGTGACTGTGGCTTTTCGGAGCCCAGGGATCCAGGATGAACCCCCAAAGATTCGGGGTGAGAACTTCTTTTGGTGGAAGGTGACTGAGGAAGACCTGCAAAGCCAGCTCCTCAAGCGGCTTCAGGGATCCTCTGTTGTCCCAGTGAACAGATAGGGAGGTGGAGGAGGTGACAAGGAGCTAGGCAGCCATGCTCCCTCCAGTGCAGACATGTCTCTCTCTGAGGGAGGCAAGAGGCTGGCGATCAGGGATCTTGTTGCATTGGGAGCAGGGGCGGCTCTCCTGGTTCCCAGGAGAGATGCTTTGAGGAGCATTCCTCTACATTGCACAAGGGACAGTGCCTTTAACCAAGCAAGGAGTCCAAAGCTCAGGACCTCACAACCCTGAGGGCACACTGACACCTCTCCCCAGGGGGATGGGGAGCTTTCTGCACCACCAGTGGCATCTCCTCCTCATGCTCTGTGCCCTCCTTGGGAAAGGCCTGCATCCTGATCCTTCCAGGCCCTTGGAGCCTGGAGGGGCACTGGGGAAGGTGTCCTGAGGGAGGAGCCCCTTGCTGAGTAAAGAGGTGTTACTTACCTTGCCTCCCTGCCTAAACGTCTCTGTGGGGAGCAAGTGTTGGGGACTGCTGTCCAAGAGCTGCTGTTCCCATCGTGTTACCCACAGCTGCCCATGCCTTTCCCAGTGCACTGACAGTGTGGGCCAGTCTGCTGTCCAGCATGGCCCCCGGGGCTCCTTCCAGCTGGCCTGCTGGCCCGGGATGTGACTCGGAGGGGACCCATCCCTAATGAAACACAGCTCTGAGTCCTCCAAGGGTTGGGCAGCGGGTGGCCCCAGAGGAACTTCACGTGGGACAGGCTGCAGGTGCTGCCTCTGCTCTCTCCTTGAGCCTCCCTGGCACAGACCCCTCCCCCGGCTCTCCTGCCTCTGCCTTTTCACAGCTTCAGCCCACACCAGACCAAACCTTTTTTTCATTTCCCCTCAGCCTGGCTGAATCATGGTAGGACATTTTTTTTTTTTTTTTTTTTTTTTTTTAAGTGGCCAGGCACAGTGGCTCACGCCTGTAATCCCAACACTTTTTGGTAGGCTGATGGCAGGTGAATCACTTGAGGTCAGGAGTTCGAGACCAGCCTGGCCAACATGGCAAAACCCCGTCTCTACTAAAAATACAAAAAACTAGCCGGGCATGTTGGCAGATGCCTGTAATCCAAGATACTTAGGAGGCTGAGGCAGGAGAATCGCTTGAACCCCAGAAGCAGAGGTTGCAGTGAGCTGAGCTCCAGCCTGGGCAGACTATCTCAAAAAAAAAAGAAAACTTTGGCCAGGCACGGTGGCTCACACCTGTAATCCCAGTGCCTTGGGAGGCTGAGGCAGGAGGATCGCTTGAAGGCAAGAGGATCGCTTGAAGGCAAGAGTTTGAAGCCAGCCTGGGCAACATAGTGAGGCCCTATCTCTACAGAAAAACAAAAAACAAGCAAACAAAAAAACCCAGGCAAGGTGGCGCACACCTGTAAATCCCAGCTACTCAGGAGGCTGACGCAGGAGGATTGCTTGAGCCCAGAAGGTGGAGGCTGCAGTGAGCCATGATCAGGCCACTGCACTCCAGTGTGGGTGAGAGAGCAAGACCCTCTCTCAAAAGAAAAAAGAAAGAGAAAAGAAAGAACATTTAAGCGAAAATCAAAGGAAATGAACAGATAAAATATATCAAGTGTTCTACGGTAGAGATTTCTGACTCTGAGCAAGGAAACACTTGCACGGGCTCCCCTTCTCCTGAGGGCCGAGATAACCTCCAAGGCCCCTTTTCCAGCCCCCTCCCTGCCTCCCTTGGCTGCCCTCTTTCTGGCCCCTGGAAGGTGGTAGGAATCCTTGTACCCTCTGAGGACAAATGCCTCGCAAATGATGGAACCAAACCCTTTTGTTTCAGTTCATTTCTGTCAGTGTCGAAGGGACCCACCGGCCCACATCCAGTCAGCCGGGCAATAACATTTGGCTATTTGCCCCCATTATTTAGCCTAGTAGTTTTCAACCCTGGGAGCACATTAGGGTCACCTGGGTTTTTGTTTTTCTTTCTTTCTTTCTTCTTTCTCAGACAGGGTCTTGCTCTGTCACCCAGGCTGGAGTGGAGTGGTGTGATCCTGGCTCACTGTAGCATTGACCTCCCAGGCTCGAGTGACAAGTGATTCTCCTGCCTCAGCCTCCCAAGTAGCTGGAACCACAGGCGCATGCCACCACACCCAACTAATTTTTAAGTTTTTAGTAGACATGGGGTCTCGCTATATTGCCGAGGCTGGTCTCGAACTCCTGTCCTCAAGTGATCCTCCTGCCTTAGCCTCCGGAAGTACTGGGATTATAGGCATGAGCCACCATGCACAGCCACCTGGAGAGCCTGAACTCTGGGCCCACCCCCAGCAACAATAATTTAACTGGTGATGGGACACTGGGCTTTGGGATTTTAAAAAGCCACCCAGTGATCAACACGAGTTGAGAGCCACCGTCTGGCTCCTTTTCCTCCAAGTTCTCAGCCTGCCCTCCTGCAGTCTCTTGGGGAACCCCCTCAGAGGATCCCCCACCCTTCCACACACATCTAAGGACAAAGGGTTTATTTATTTATGTGTTAACTTTTCTGTTTCCCTGAGAACACACCTGTGAATTATTACTATTATTTTTTTTAGAGACAGGGTCTTACTCTGTTGCCCAGGCTGGAGCGCAGTGGTGCAGTCAGCTCACTGCAGCCTTGAACTTAAAGACAAGGTTTTAAATACCAGGCCTACTTTACAACTAAAACAGGCATACAACACACAGCATACACACACCCAAGTGAGACTTGCACATAGATGCTCCCACGTGGTCCATTCCCTCACGGTGTCTCCGGGGCGGGCAGGCTCTCGGCTGCAGGTCAGCCCAGCAGAAGTGGCACTGCTCTGCCAAGAGTCTGGCTCCTGGCAGGCTCTGAGGATCAGCAGATCTGCACTGCCAGAGCCTGTCTGTTTACCGCCCACCCCACCTCCCTGCTCCAGCGCTAGAAAAAGAATTTGTCTTCCTTGGGGAGGAAGATGGGCCCGAATTAGCAGTGGAGTCCTGGGCAGAAGGAGGGGAAACTTGGCCAAGAACAGAGTCACCATGTCCACGCAATCACACCATTTATTGCTGTGCTGTCCGGGGAAGACACCGTGCAAACGCCAAAGTGCATGGAGGAGAGGGGAGGGTCTGTGACTGCCAGACCCTCGAATATTTTATGAATCTAAGAGTCCAGACGCAGTTCATCCACGGAGATCTGTGCCCTGTCCACACCAACACCCACGTTCGTGCACGCACATGCGCACGGTGCTCCTCAGAGCGGCGAGGTCCTCCCCCGTGGGGAGGAATGCGGGAGAGGCAGAGGTCACTGAGTTTCCTCCTGTTTCGTGTCACCTCTTGGCAACCTGTGTCTGGCTTCTAGAAGTGGCATGGGCAAGAAAAGGAAGCGAAAGAGGCTCTGGCCTGCTCCTCCTTGCCCAGGAGCAAAGCCAGCAACTGTGTAGTCCCGCTGTGAGGTAATGCCTGGCGCCGCCCGTGTATTCCTGCAGGTCAAGACATATTCGGGCCGGGTGGGGTGGTGGCCCCAGCCACAGAGGGCATGCAGGGAGAACAACACCAGGACTGGCTGCCTGGGCCGCAGCCACTCCCCGCCAGGCTCAGGGGCCTGGAGTCAGGGGGCGTCCTGCCCTTATCTGTCCCCTGAGCTCCCTGGCCACCCAGAAGGGTCTTCTATCAAGAACACTGGGCCCTGAGCAGAAGGGAGGGCAAGGCCTGGCCTCCCCTGGTCTCTGACCTCTCTGCCCAGGTGCTGCGGACCTGCTGAGACGGGTTCAGAAGGCGCCAGAGAGGAACTAGCTGGACCTGAGCCTGGCTCCTGGGCCCGCTCCCCTCCCGGCTGCAGCTGCACCAAGGTTCTCATTAGCAGCGGCCCCCGCCTGGGTGCGGAACATGCTTTGGGCATTTGCCATGAGGCGGCTGGGCGTTTTGCAACAGTTTCCAGGGGAGCAGAGCGGGAAGAGGGGCTTCCCCAATGATCCTATTCACTGCTCCTCCTCCATGGGCCAAGTGGGCCAAGCCGTGAAGGCAGGGGACAAAATGTCAGGTCTCAGCAGCTCCCATGGTACCTAATGTGACACAGACAAGGCTCCAGGCCCCATCTCCCTGGCCTGGGCTCCCGACCAGTCTCAGAGCCATCAGCTCACTCCCCATCTTGCCCCTGGAGTTGAGTCACAGGTCTTGGCCCTGGCCACAAATGGCCAGTACAGAGGGGGCCAGGCACATAGCACATGAGGGTCTGGGGCCTGGGTGCTCACCTGGCTGTCACCCAAGCTCCTCCAAGAAGGCCCCAAGGACCCTGCTGCCTGGAAAGCCATCTGTTTGGCTCCTTGGCGCCTGGCATGCCCATTCCCTGAAACCCAGTCTGGTGTGGTCAACATGCCGCAGTCTCCTTGAGTGAGCCCGGGAGCAGAAGCCCCATCCCAGGAGGGGAGTGTGGCGGCAGTGCCAGGCAGGAGGCCGCTCTGGGGCAGAGGTGTGGACAGGAGTCTCCCACCGCGCTGCTCCTGGCTCAGACCTGCCCTTCCGGGGCTGGGGAGAGGTTCTGGCGAGGATCATGCGGGGGAAACTTGACGAAGGCAATGGCAGCTAGCTCCTTGCAGAACTCCTCCAGCACCACCACGCCCTGGAGGAGGGTCTGGTGGTCCAGCCTGAGGGGAGATGACACAGGGGGCATGGCTGGGTGGGGGCAGGACTGTGCCCAGCATGACAGCCCAGCATCCATGAGGCTTGACCCTGTGGCCAGCCACCTGTCCTCCAGACGCACTTTCTACCCTCCCACCCCCAGGCTTCACCTGGCACCCTTGGTACTCACTGCTCCCCAGGAGCCTGGCCCGTCAACTGCTTGCGCACCAGGAGCAGCTTGCCTGGGAATTGGGGTACCCTCTGGATTCTCTGCATCAAGTCCCCGATCACCTAGATTAGGAACCACAGGGGACTCAGATGGGGCCAGCAACACCAGCGGGTCCCCTGGCCCTGCCACACCATGCAGAGCATGGGAGACTGTGCTTTCCCTGGCACTGGCAAGGGTGCCCACCCCTCCAGCCCCCAACCACCTGCCCCGTTCCCCTTCCCTGCTGTTCCTTCCACCCCCACTGGGCACACTCCCTCGGGCCGAGGCATCCTCACCCTCACCAACACGGAGAACAGGCTTCTGCAGCCGGGGGCCAGGCTGATGTAGGGATCCAGGAGGTACTCATGAATATGGGGGTGGGGGAAGAGGGCAAGCCGGGACAGGACCGAGGTCACCTGCAGGTTCAGGCTGTATGGCTGTAGGAACATGGTGGACAGAGCTGAGGGCTGGCAGGGCTGGTGAGTATTTTTGCACTCCTCCAGCAAGATGCCTGGCCAGTGTGAATGTGTGTGGGGGTGGGAGGCTCACGTGATGTGTGTGTGTCATGGATTCCATGGGACTGAGGACCAGAACATGTTAGGACGTGTGGAGCAGGGGCGAGACGGGGCTTCCCACCTGGGGAAAGGACAGGGGTGCTGTGCACCAAAGAACCGAAGCGGAGGCAACCCTGTGGCCAGCCCCTGCTCTCAAAGGACCCCAGAGGCACCAGCCTGGAGTTCTCCTGGCCCAGGCCCACTGGCTACCTGATCCAGAATCCGGGACATGCGGTCAAACAGCACTCGGAGGAAGTGGCCCTCGAAGAAAGGTCGCTCAGGCTCATGGGGGTCCAAAGGTGTGGGGGTCAGAGGCCAGCCCCAGGACGCAACGCGGGAGCTGCACTCCTGGAACTAAGACAGGCGGGAGAGTAGAAGCAGCGGGCCCAGGGATTGGGAACCAGCAGACAGGGCCCCACGTAGGAGGGATGGGCTGGGGTCCTTGGGCATGAGAGAGGGGGAACCCAGAGCTTATCACCCAGCTGTTCTGGAGGACAGGAAGTGGGAGCTGGTAGCAGGAGCCACTCACCAGGCCATAAGCATCGTGGACGTACGTGTCATAGCCCGTCTCCTCCAGGAAGGCAGAGGTCTTGGCTTCCTCGGGGACCAGGCACAGGAAACTGAGAAACAGGAGCTGGTGTGGAGGCGCTCCCAGCTCACCCTGCTCTCTCCTGCTCGTGGGACCCCTATCTCCCTCCCCAACTGGACCCCAGGGCTGTGGCCAAAGAAAAATACTCAGGCCAGACACGGTGACCAGGTCTGTAATCCCAGCACTTTGGGAGGCCAAGGTGGGCGGATCACCTGAGGTCAGGAGTTCGAGACCAGCCTGGCCAACATTGGGAAACCCCGTCTTTACTAAAAATATAAAAATTAGCTGGGTGTGGTAGTGCATGTCTGTAATCCCAGGTACTCAGGAGGCTGAGGCACAGGAATTGCTTGAACCCAGAACCCGGGAGGTGGAGGCTGCAGTGAGCTAAGATTGTGCCAGACTATCTCAAAAAAAAAAAAAGAGTAAAACTCGAGTGGTTCAGACTGCCCAACTTGTTCCCCACCTGTTGACGATTTCGGTCACTGCTGTTTTGCCATCGTAGCTGGTGGCAGGAGCTAGGCGAGGCTTTGCACGAGGTTGAAAGCCGGAATCCAGGAAGCTGTCGGTAAAGTAGGGGTCTTCCTCCAGATCTCTATGGCCAGGACAGAACAGTGCAGCACCAATGAATGAATGGACAGAGTGAGTGTGCGAGTGCTGAGGGCCGGGCTGGGTCCAGAGGGCGCTGGTTTCACTTACAGTGTGTCCTCATAGCTCTCAGGCTCTGGTGAGCCCCAGGCCACGTAAGGGCGGCCCTCAAGGTTGCGCAGGACCAGGCTGCGGATGATCCCCTCGTGGGGCTTCTGTAGCAGCTCCTCAAACAGCCGGAGCGTGGCGATGCTGATCTGGAGCGGGAAGGCGGTCGGCAGGATAGCCCCTTCCCCACCCAGCTCCCAGGGGTGCCTTGGCATGGCTAACCCAGATAAGAAAAGGCCTGAGGCAGAGTCACCTCCCTTGGCTGGATGCTAAGGTGGCAGGTTTTGGGGGGAGTGGTGGGGGGTGTGGGCCTAGGAATCAAGAAGTCTGGGTGGTCCCTGGTACGTGACTAATTGGACGTGCGATTTCAGGCAAGCCAAATTGCTTCTCTGTGCCTTACTTTCCATGTCTGAGAAATGGGAGTATCAACCTTGCCTACCTCACGGAGTAGGTGTCAGCCCTCCCGCAAATCAAGTGAGTATAAAAGCACTGTCCAAAATATAAAATACTGTAAAATAAGCTGGGCACAGTGGCTCATGCCTGCATTCCCAGCACTTTAGGAGGCTGAGGTGAGAGGATCGCTTGGGGCCAGGAGTTGGCGACTGCAGTGAGTTAGGATCACACCAGTGCACTCCAGGGCCTGGGGTGACAGAGAAAGACCCTGTCTCTTTAAAAAAAAAAAAAAATGCATATGATCAGAGAAAATTAGTGTGTGACAAAAGCGGCTCGGCAGTGTTTTGCAGATCAGCGTCTCAAAGGTGGAGTTATGGGAAGAGTGTTCAGGAACTCCCTCTGGCAGGGGTGGCGAGAGGAACAGAGGTGGAGGTCCCCCTCCGTACCTCATCAGAGAGGTGGTCGCAGTGCCCGATGAGGTGAGCGTACAGGGCATGGGGGTTGTCCCTGGGGGCTTCAGGCTGCCGGTCTGTGCCCAGGAGGAAAGCCGCGGCCTCCCGCAGCAGCGCAGGGGAGCGGAGCTGGCGCAGCATGGCTGTGAGGAGCGCGGTGGAGGTCAGGATGCTCTGCTCGGACCTATGGGAAGAGGGCACCTTAGCCAGGCCCGGGGTGTGCAGATAGCACACGAGTGCGGGTGGCAGAACCCTTCCTGCTTGCCTCGCATCTTTGGCTGGTATGTCTGTGGTCACTTGCCCATCCCTGCTGGGGTCCTGCAGGGAAGGGTAGTAGGCCTTCGTTTAGCCCACGTAGCTCAGAGCCAGGTGCACATCACAGGGCAGGCCTGGCAAACATCACCCAATGGGGTCCACAGATGGGATTCTGGTCAAGAAGGTGTCTGGCCTTAGGGACAGGACGAGGCTGGGTGGGGTAGGCGGTTTGCTGTAGACCACAGCCATGCCTGAGGTAACTGGACACTTACACATGCAGGAGCTGGGGCTGCAGGGTCTCCATGAAGAACTTCTCAGCCACGGCCTTCGCCAAGGCGTCTGCAACCACCTGGGTTCCACAGAGCATGTCGTCAACGCATTTTGCGCTCATCACAATTCCCGCTGAGAAATAACCATGTCCTTGCGCAGCGCCTGATGCCACAGGAGAGGGTTTCCAGCCTGCCTGGGGCCCCGCCTAGCTCCTGGACCCCATGTTTCCATGTCCCTGCTCCACGTAGTCCTCGAGATGGAGATGGTACAGGGAATAGCATGAGAGCCCGGCCCCCGCCCGCCCCTGCTCACCGTGTGTGCCTCTGTGATAAGGTGGTCGCAGTAATCAAACCAGCCCAAGAAGGCAGCCAAGGCCTCCTTCCCAGGGAAGGAAGCCTCATCAGATGGGGCACTGGGTAACCTGAAGAGGGGAGAGAAGTCTCAGAGAGTGGGGGAGGAGCTTCAAGGTCTTCCTCAATGTCTCCCGAAACTGGGCCCTTCCCCTCTCCTGTGGAACCTCTGTGGCTGGGGATCGGTTATCTTGGGGGTTTTATGGACAGAGGCAGCAAAAGCAGTGCTTCCCTGGAGGGCACGAAGGCCCCTGGGGATCAGCTGCAGCCTTGGGGAGATGGTGGCCAGCAGGGGTCCCTAGCAACGTGGAATACCAGGGGAGCTGGCCACTAAAGACAGGCAGGGCTGCCAGCAACTAAAGATGCTGGCCAGCCTTCCCGGGCTGGGCACCCACCTCCAGCTGATGCCCTCTAAGGCAGCAATGTCTGCGGGGTCCAGGAAGACAGGCATGGACCGGTACAGCTGGCAGAGGTGCTGGACAATCGCAGGGCAGCAGGGGCTGCTCTGGACCAGGTAAGTGGCGGCTGCTGGGGAGGCCACGCTCACCAGGAGCAGCAGGTTCTCCTGGGCCTTCAAGGCCACCCGACTCTTCTAGGGGATGAGGACGCAACTTCAGGGACGTGCATGTGAGCCTCCAAATCACCTCCTGGCCATCGACCCACCCCTCCCCCACCCCCACCCTCTCCATCTCTGCTGCCAGCACCTTGCTCTGGCACAGCCCAAGCAGGGAGGTGATCAGGTTGCTCTCTGCAGTCCCACCATCCAGCTGCTCGGTCTCAGCAAGCATGTGGCTGTTCAAGGCCTGGGCCCCACAGGGCTCCCCGTCCAGCTGGGGCCTGGCAGGAGCACCATCGTGGGAGCAGTCCTTGTCCCTGTGGCTGGCTGTGTCCTTAGGCAGGGCAGTGAGTTCTCCGCATGCCTTCTTCCTACCTACAATCTTTTTACCCTGCAAAGAGGGTGGGATGAGGCCAGGCCTGGTGGGGACCACTTCCCAGGGTCCCCCACTGGGACCGCAGGGTGGGCTGCTGGCAGGGCCTCAGCCTGGAGCTGGAGGGGAAGCTGCCTGCGTGCCTCCTGGGTACCTGCTCTCTGCGTCTGCCTCCTCAGGAGGGCCGAGGGGGCTTGCCCTGGGGTTCCAGGCCCTCCCGCTCCTCTTCCCAGTGGGAGTGCTCACTTCCAGGATGTAGGCGAGCAGCTCTGGGTCCTGCTGGATCTTGGAGCAGAGGACGGTGGTGAGCTGCACCTCCTCCTTCTCTGTAACAGATCCGGGAGCTGTCCCACCGAGTCGGAGGAGTTTCTGGAAGAGCAGCAGGACAGAAACATTGGGGAGAGGTGTGGCGGGGGAGAGAGTGGGGACTTACACCCACACACCCCTTGGCTTCTGGGCCCCTCACCTGCACAGGCCTGTGGACGCTGAGGTAATGCAGCAGGGGGTGCTGCACCTGCGCCAGAACCTTGCTGAAGAACTGGAACACCTGCTGCCGCATGCCTGGGGGGAACTGAGGCCAGGGACAGAGCGCCTGTCAGGACCGTGGCCCCCGCCTGCCGCATGCCTGGGGGGAACTGAGGCCAGGGACAGAGCGCCTGTCAGGACCGTGGCCCCCGCCTGCCGCGTGCCTGGGGGGAACTGAGGCCAGGGACAGCGCGCCTGTCAGGACCGTGGCCCCCGCCTGCCGCGTGCCTGGGGGGAACTGAGGCCAGGGACAGAGCGCCTGTCAGGACCGTGGCCCCCGCCTGCCGCGTGCCTGGGGGGAACTGAGGCCAGGGACAGAGCGCCTGTCAGGACCGTGGCCCCCGCCTGCCGCATGTCTTGGGGGGACTGAGGCCAGGGAAGGAGCTCCTGTCAGAGGTGTGTCCCCCACCTGGAACGCTACACCCCCAGAGAGCCCCAGGCTCAACTCCTCCCTCAATCCTGGCTCAGAGGGCCCCTTCTCACAGGCCTGCTTCCCTCGCCACGTTGTTCGAAACTGGCCTTCCTGGCACTCGCAACCCCTTTTCCTGCATCACTGTGCTCCATAACTGGGTCATTATTGATCCATCACAGGATGGTCCTGCCTCTCCCACTAGGATTCTTGTCGGATTTTCTTTCCTTTTTTTAAGAGACAGCATCTTGCTCTGCCTCCTAGGCAGGAGTGCGGTCGCATGATCACAGTTCACTGCAGCGTCCACCTCCTGGGCTCAAGCAATCCTCCCACCTCAGCCTCCCACGTAGCTGGGGCTACAGGCGCGCACCACCATGCCTTGGCTCTTGTCAGTCTGAATCCCTACTGTGTCCCCAGCATCTAGAGCAGAGCCTGGCACGCGGCAGGCCCATCTTTGTGGAGTGAACTGGGAACAGGGGCGCTGGGATGGTGGAGTGTTCTAAGTGAGACAGCCACAGTGCCTGTCCTGTTTGCTCCTCTCCCCGCAGCTGCCACTTTCAGTGTCAGGACTGGGAGGAGCACAGGCAGAAAGGCCTGGAATCCAGGGAACCCCAGGCTGCCCACCTCAGCCTGGAATCCAGGGAGCCCGGGGCTGCCCACCACAGCCTTGCCCAGCGCGTAGAGGGCCTCCCACCTCGGCCTGGCCCAGCGCGCAGGGGGCCTCCCACCTCGGCCTTGCCCAGTGTGCAGAGAGTCTCCAGGATCTTGTGCTGCAGCAGGTACTCCAGGCAGGGCCCTGCCTCACCCACGGCCACCTGCTGCTGCTCTTCATACACCAGGATGTCCAGCATCTGCTTCAGCCGCCAGGGAATGTCTGTCTTCTTGGCGGGGGTGTTCTCATCTAATTGATGTTTGGGAAACAAGGGTAAGTAGGGTGAAGAGGGGCACCCTGGCTTGAAACTTCACCATCTCCTGCCAAAGCCCAGAAAGGGGAGGTCCTGTCTGGGAGAGGTGGGGGAAGAGAGCTGCGGGCAACTGGGAAATGGAAGTTGACAGTGGATGCTTCAATATTTAAGAAGACAAAAGTCTTTCCAGGCTCAGGACACAGTCCTCTGAGAACGCATGCATGCCCAGTACTTTATTGGCGGCAGCAGCATCGGCTTCCTTCAAACCCTGGGATAGGTACAGAGACAGGGACACATGGTCCTGGGCCCACAGAAGGCTGCTGTCAGCTCTGGGCCTGAGTGAGACGCTGTGGGCTCAGGGCTCTTGTCACGTAACTTAGAAGCTGTAATTCCAGCAGCTGCCTGAGAGAGAACCTCCCGGGGCCTCCCCAGCTGACACTCAGAGAAGGCAAGCCTCTGTTTTTCACAAAGAGGAAAAAAACATCTGCATCACCACCTTCAGGTCTGACCCAGTCCTGCTCTCTGTACCAAGGCCCTGACAGGGAAGCTACTTAGTGGGGCTTTTGCAGTCAGTCTCAGTGTGTCTTTTAAAGAAAGTTCTGGTGCTTCAGGACTGGCCTTGGAGCACCCCCTAGCTTTCCTTTAAGGAACAGGAGCTTGAGTAGGGTGGCCTGCCCCAGGCACTTCCGACCCTTCTAGTCTAGGAACCATTCTGGAAATGAAAGGGCTGGGGGGTGGGGGGAGCCCCAGGTGAATTTAAGCCAGTTCTGATCTGATCTTACTCAGCTGGTGGACCAAGGCTCTCCTTCAAGAGATCTTTCACCTGAAGAGGTGGTTCCGAACCGGGGGTGGGCTTTTCTCCCCCAGGGAACATGAGGCAATGTCTGGAGACATTGCTGGTTGTCCCAGTTCGGGGGTGGGGTGTGCTACTGGCACCTAGTGGGTAGAGGCCAGAATTACTGCTGCACATCCCACACTGCCCAGGACAGCCCCGCACAGGGAAGGCTCCAGGTCTAATGCCAACTGTGCCAAGATTGAGAAACCTGATCTAGCAGGACCCTCAGAGGGTCCCACAGATTTCTGAATTTCCTGGGCTGGCCCGGGCTGGAAAGAAAGCCTGTAGGAAAGGTGTGGGCTGGAATGAAGCCCCAGTCTGAACTCCAGGAAGGGGAAAGTGAGGGATGCAGGATATGGTTACCTGGCAACAAGTCTGTATCCACCCATGGCAGCATCATGACTGCAGAGCAGCCACTCAGATGCCGTCCCCTCAGTGAGCAATCCTGATGGGACCAGGTGACCCAAGGCTTTGGCTCTCTGGGGTGTCAGCTTGGGGAGAGGGACCCAGGCATGTTACCCACCTTGGTTTTCGTTCTCCTCCTACCCCAGATCTCTACAAGGAAAATGCCCCTAAGTTGGCTCAGGGGAAAGGGAAAGTTGTTAAACTCTTTTCTTTTGATCAGTAAACCCTAGGCACATGCTCTTGGGGCCTGAAGGCCTGGAGCTGGAAGCTGGGGGAAGTGCAGCCACCTCTTCCTTGCAGAGTCAGGCCAGTGAGACCCCCAGCGAGGCTACTCCTCCCTCACACAGCCCTTTCCAAAAGGTCAGGGTGGGACCGGTAGCTAAATCATCAGGAGCAGAGTGGCCCAGGGCTCTGGGTCTTCTGTCTGTCCGGTTCTCTGTCTCCATGAACTCGGCTCCAATTCTGCACAAGTGGGCACGTTACCTTTCCCAGGACACCTGCATGGTGACACTCTGCACACTTCTTCCTCCCCGCTCCCTCCAGGGTCCCCCGGCTGGGGAGGGCCAGGCCGCACCTGTGCTCTCGATGTAGTAGTGCGTGATGCCCTTCCAGTGCTCCACGAAGGCCTGCAGCAGGTCAATGCTGGGCTCGCGCTGCGGAGAGGGCAGAGACACAACCTCGGTGGGGGCCACAAAGGCCAGGGAGCCCCTGCCTTCGTGGGAACAGACATTCCATGCCGAGTGTCAGGTTCATGCTAGGCCTCCTCATGAGCAGGCACCCTGCTCCTTGGCTTTCAAAGGGAGGAATAACACATTTTCTCCCGGACACACTGGCACTGTCTCCATATCTAGCCAAGTATCTCCTGACAGCCACTTCTCCCTAGATACCCCTCCCTCCTGGAAATGCGGTTTTCTTGCTATATGTCACAATCCTGTCCTGTGTCCTGGAGGTGCTAAGAATGTTGCTGGGGGAAACAGACACAGATTATTTCAACACAGCATGGTTACACTACAGTAGAGGCACATAGAGGAACGCAGTCCCCCAAAGAAAAGCAAAATGATGCAGATGGAAAATGTGGCAAAGGCCAGGTGCAGTGGCTCAGGCCCATAAGCCCAACCGTGAGGCAAAGGGGGACAGGCGGCTTGAGTCCAGGAGTTTGAGACCAGCCTTGGCAACATGATGACGCTCTGTCTCTAGAAACAATTTAAACACTAGCAGGACATGGTGGTGTGTGCCTATAGTCCCAGCTACCTGGGAGGCTGGGCTGGGAGGATCACCTGAGCCCGGGGAGGTCAAGGCTTCAGTGAATTGTGATCGTGCCACTGCACTCCAGCCTAGGTGATGAGGTGAGACCCTATCTCAAAAAAAAAAAAAAGAAAAAAAAGACAAAGCTTTCCCATTCCTCTCAATCTGAGAGTCTCTGAAAATCTGTTCAAGACCACCACAGGCTCTGTTCATTTTGATGGGTAGGTAACATTAGCATGATATTAACAAAGTGCCTTCCTTCTAACATGCTTTCATCTTGTGTCCAAAGCCTGAGCCTGCACAACCCCAACTCCTTAGCCAGTGCTGCTCTCATTTCCTCCTCTACCGGCTTCTTCTATCAAGCCTCGGAAAATTCTGGTTCTGCTCTGGGAAAGCCCCTAACCTCCCCCTTTTCCACAAGTTCTCTCCATCTCTGCACCATGGCTGATACTGGCCTTGCACTGAGAACAACCACTTTCCCTGAAAACTTCTGAAAAACAAAACCATTCCTTCACTTTTCTTGCAGAGTAAATGTTTTCAGGAAAAAAAAGAAAGAATTCTAATCATCCCTCCCCACAGCTGTGCATTTCTGCCTCTAGGTCTTTGCTGGGGCCACTCCTCTGCCCAAGGTGCTCTGTATCCCGATAACTTGTCTGGATCCTGAGAGTCCCCAGCGAGGTTCAGTCCCCAGCAGCTCCACCAAGCCCTCTCCAGTGTCCCTGCCTGCCCACACCTCTCTCTGACCTCACACTTCACTGCACCACAGAGCTGAGTAGCCACTCATGAAATCATTCATTCATTCCAAGCGCCCACTATGTACAAGACACTATGCTGGATGCCACAAGCAACATGAGGATGACTAACACCCAGTCCTCAAGAAACGTGCCATGGGCCGGGCGCGGTGGCTCAAGCCTGTAATCCCAGCACTTTGGGAGGCCGAGACGGGCGGATCACGAGGTCGGGAGATCGAGGCCATCCTGGCTAACACGGTGAAACCCCGTCTCTACTAAAAAAATACAAAAAACTAGCCGGGCGAGGTGGCGGGCGCCTGTAGTCCCAGCTACTCGGGAGGCTGAGGCAGGAGAATGGCGTGAACCCGGGAGGCGGAGCTTGCAGTGAGCTGAGATCCGGCCACTGCACTCCAGCCTGGGCGACAGAGCGAGACTCCGTCTCAAAAAAAAAAAAAAAAAAAAAAAAAAAGAAACGTGCCATGGAGAAGACGATACAAAATTGCATTGAATAATGAAGCTACAAGGAAGTAGTGTGAGGCCTCAGGAGAGGTGGAAAGTGGTGACCTCTCAGAAAAAGGGGTAACTTCTAACAGGCTGGAACAGGGAAGGCTTTACCAAGATCACATCTGAACTAAAACTTGAAGAACCGGAAGGAACTCTGCAAAGTGTGTCTGGGGAAGGGGTGCTGGTGAGACTCTGGAGCCTCTATCATTTTTTGCAGGCAGCAGGGAGCAGGTCAATGACAGCTTTTTTTTTTTTTAATAAATAAAAGAGAGTCTCACTGTCACCCAGGCTAGAGTGCAGCGGCACCATCTCAGCTCACTGCAACCTCCGCCTCCTGGGTTCAAGTGATTCTCCTGCCTCCCAAGTTGCTGGGATTACAGATGTGTGCCACCACGCCTGGCTGATTTTTGTATTTTTAGTAGAGACAGGGTTTCACCATGTTGGCCAGGCTAGTCTCGAACCCCTGACCTCAAGTGGTCTGCCCGCCTGGGCCTCCCAAAGTGCTGGGATTACAGGCGTGAGCCACCACACCCAGCCACTGGCACCGTCTGAGCAGTGTTTTAGGAAGATTCATCTGGCAGTTGAGCTTGGAAGAGGAGGTAAAGGCAGGAAGAATATGCTTAGAAGGCCACTGCAACACAGGGAGGGATGACATTCAGAGAACTGGAAACTCCCCTCGGTCCACAGGGCATCTTGGCTTCTTTCAAAGCTAGTTGGTAGGGGCTATGACCCTTCTCAAAAGTAGCACCGCCCACAGTTATTCCAAATATTCTATCCCTGTGGAGTGATGGCATCTCACCACCTTCCATGTGACAGTGCCTGCCGTGCTGAGCAGTCGTCTCTTCTGCTAGACGATGAGCTCCCTGAGAGCCAGGGTTCTGTGTTTCACCGCTAGCCTGCCCTCGATGGGCTCAGCGCATAGTGGATACCCATGAATATTTACCAAATATCTCAGGAACCTCCTGGAGACATTCTTTCCCTAGTTCCTTGTTTCAGAAAGTCCTCTGGCCCTTCAGCAGCCCTACAATTATCTCATAATTTCTGTGATGGGGTCTCCTTTAGCCTCAAAATTGACTTACAGTCTTTGAAAACCTTGAGCTGGGCTTTAACCAAAAAGAACGCTCCAGTACGACAGGAGACATGGGAGAGGCAGGTTAACCAGCACAGGCCATTAGAGAGCTGGTGACACAGGTGTGTCATCTTTACCTGACTCCATGACCGGCAACTCCAAACCAAAGACACTGAACCCAACAATTTCTCTTTAAAGATATTATTAGTGGCCGGACATAGTGGTGGCCCACACCTGTAATCCCAGCTCTCTGGGAGGCTGAGGCAGGTCAATCACTTAAGGTCAGGAGTTTGAGACAAGCCTGGCCAACATGGTGAAACCTGGTCTCTACTGAAAATACAAATGTTAGCTGGGCGTGGTGGCGCAGACCTGTAGTCCAAAAAAAAAAAAAAAAAGAGCTGTAATGATTCCTATCTGTTGGATCAGAAGAGGGTGGGAAGGAGCACTCTTCCTCCTCAATGAGGAGTCAGCTGACTTACTGGGATCACACATTACTTGGTGACCCAAGCTTGGAAAAGACCTAGACTGGAGACCTGGGGGTAGAGCAGAAAAGAGGAATTTGTCTCCCTGTAGGGCCAGCCACACCTCCCGGACATAGCCTACATGTTCAATACTAAAGGGCCCAGAAGATCACTTGGCTAAAAAGATGTCCCTCCACTGCCAAAATCTCCTCCTGCCACTGATGCCTGTACTTCCGTCATTGGAAGCCTTGGAAATTGACTCCTAGCCAGGCGCAGTGGCTCATGCCTGTAATCCCAGTACTTTGGGAGGCTAAGGCGGGTGGATCGCTTGAGACCAGGAGTTCAAGACCAGCCTGGGCAACATGATGAAACCCTGTCTCTACAAAAAATACAAAAATTAGCCTGGCGTGGTGCAGCATGCCTGTAGTCCCAGCTACTCAGGAGGCTGAGGTGGGAGGATTGCTTGAGCCCAGGAGGTGGAGGCTGCAGTGAGCCCGAGATTGAACCACTACACTCCAGCCTGGGCTCAGAAATAAATAAATAATAATAAAAAGAAAAGAAAAAGAAATTCAGGACTGAGGAACTGTCTGGCCTGTCTCACCTCCTGTAAATGGAGTGTTCCTCAGAGGTACGAATTAGTTTATCAGATCACTTTTAAGATGACAGCTGTTTTGACTGGGGATGAGGGAAGGGGAGGAAAAATCATTTTGGAACCCTCTCTACCTGGATGCCCCAAGGCCCGGGACCTGGGTCAACAGCAGGGCTGGGAAGGTGTAGGAAGTCATAGTTTCTGACTTTCTTCCCAAGTTTGCCTAAGGCAAACTTCCTTCAACAGGAGCTCCCATGAGGGTGGGGGAGGAGGAGGTGGGGAGGAAGGAGGGTGAAACCCAAGGCTTTCTCTCCTGAGAAAATCTGATACTCAACTCATCAATTGGGGGAAGATTTATACTTGGAGGCAGAAAAGTATTGTTGACTTTACAGACAGCTTCTTGGCAGAGTTACTTTCAACAGCAGGCACCCCCCCACCCTACCAGGAATACCCCCGCCCTCCCTACACAGCACTACATCTTGCTGAACGAACCCTAGTAGTGGGCTGCTTGCCAGCCTGCAGCCCCAACAAAAAATGGCAAACACACACTCTGACGGCATGTGAAGCATCAATGGACTCTCCTCCCCGCACAGGGCCACTCACGCCCCACCACGGGCGGCCTGTCCCTAACTCAAAGTCAATTTGGCTTGTGAGGGGTGACAGCCACGCTGGAAACATAGGCACGCTGCAGAAGGCGGTTTCCCCGGCTGGGCGCCCACCAGCCTGCCTGGGTCTTTACCCTTCGTGGGGACTTGGACCGGCAGGGCCCGCACTTCCCAAGTCCCGGGGTGACGGGAAGGGCGTCCTGCACCCCAACAAGGTCCTGGAGTTGTCTGGGAGATCAGACCGAGGAGAAGGGGCGGCGATTTTTTCAAGCCCAGGCGGGGTGGAGCGGAGGAAGGAGGCAGGCCCACCGGTACTGGGGGAGGCGGTCTAGGGCCCGAGGGGGCAGGAAACACCCCAAGGGGTGACAGGGAGCGTCCCGGCGAAGGCGAGTTCGGGAATTGGGAGACTCCGTGGCCAGGACGCACAGACAGGAAGCGACGCGGGAGCAGGCCGGGGAGGTGGGGCGGTCGGGAGGAGTCTGGGAGCGGGACTGGGAAGAGCGAGGGGAAGTGGGGCGCGGCCGGCGAGGACAGGCCGGGAAAGGGGCGCCGCGGCCCGGGTGTCCCTGCCCGAGGGGGCCCGCGCCCGCCCGCCCTCCCTCCCTCCCTCCCGCCGGCCGCACCCGGCTCCGCGCCCGCCCGGCCCGGCCTAGGCCCGCGACCCCGGGCGGCCTGGCACTCCCGGCCTCACCGCCCCCACGGCCTCCTGCAGCAGCGCCCCGAGCCGGCTCAGCATGATGGCGCCCGGCCCCCCGGCTCCTGGGCGAAGGCGTCGGCGGCGGCGCTCTAGGCGGAGGAGGCAGCCCCTTGGCCTCGGCGGCCCCGGAGCGGCAAGGGAGGCGGGGCCCGGCGGCTCCGCCCCTTCCCGGCCCGGCTGCGTGGCGCTGGCTAAGCCGGGCTGGGGGCGCCAGGTCGGGCCGGGGAAGGGGGTTGGGGACCGCCAGCGGTGGGCCCTGAGAGTTGGCTGGGAGGGTTTTTTTTCTTTCTTTCTTTCTTTCTTTCCTTTCTTTCGAGACAGGGTCTCGCTTGGTTGCCCAGACTGGAGTGTAGTGGCGCGATCTCTGGTTATTGCAGCCTCCAACTCCTGGACTCTTGCGATCCTCCAACCCTGGCCTCCAGAGTAGCTGGGACCGCAGGCGCGCCACCACGCCTGGCCAATTGTTGTTGTTGTTGTTGTTTTCCTGGGAGGGGAGGTCTCACTATGCTGCCTAGGCTGATCTGAGCTTCTGGCCTCAAGCGACCCTCCTGCCAGTGCCTCCTGAGTAGCTGGGATTAAGGCGGGAGCTAAGGGGGGTGTTTTCGAGGAGGAATTACAATTCCTCCTGAATTGAAGTCTCAGGTAGCCCCAGGCACATGGGCTGATGAGCTCCTGCAATGTGCTGGTCCCAACCAAGATGTGCAATGCCAAGCACACCCCGATTTGGAAGATACAGTAAGAAGGGAAAGAAGGTGAAACTGCAATAATCATGGCTTATATTGATTACATATTGAAGTGACTGTTAGGTGTGTTGAGTTAAATAACGTATATTGTTAAAATTAATTTCACGTCTTGCTTTTTACTTTTTTGACATGGCTATCAGAAAGTTTATGGGCTGTGGGCATTGGCTCACACCTGTAATCCCAGTACTTTGGGAGGCCAAGGCGGGTTGATCACTTGAGGCCAGGAGTTTGAGACCAGCCTGGCCAATATGGTGAAACCTGTCTCTACTAAAAATACAGAAAATTAGCCAGGCGTGGTGGTAAGTACCTGTAGTCTCAGCTACTTGGGAAGCTAAGGTGGAAGAATCACTTGAACCCGGGAGGCGGAGGTTGCAGTGAGCCAAGATCATGCCACTGCACTCCAGCCCAGGCAACAGAGTGAGACCCCGTCTAAAAAAAAAAAAAAAAAAAAAAAAAAAAAAAAGGGAAGTTTCTGCAGCTAAGTGTGGTGGCTCAAGCCTGAAATCCTAGCACTTTAGGAGGCCAAGACTATTGACCAGCCTGGGCAACATAGCAAGATCCTGTCTCGACCAAAAAAAAAAAAAAAAATTAGCAAGGTGTGGTGGTATACGCCTGTAGTTCAAGCTACTTGGGAGGCTGAGGTGGGAGGAGGATCACTTGAACCCAGGAGTTCGAGGCTGCAATGAGCTATGATCGTGCCACTGCAGTCCAGACTGGGTGACAGCAAGATAGTGTCTCTAAAATAAACACAAACACAAAAAAATAGTGTCTCTGCTAATCACTGACATATGACGAAAGGGAAAGGACTCAGTTTCCCTCAGGAAGGAAGAATAGCCCCTGTCAGAATTATAGAACCTAGAGTTTTGGGGTCTCCGGCTTCACAGGACCCGCCTCACCTTTTAGGACCCATTCCCCAGTGGGGCTGAGGCACAGGAAATGCTGGCCTGCCCAGAGTGGGCTCTGTGCTGTGGTGTGGAGCCTGCAGTCCAGACTCTGAGCCAGGGTGGCCAGGGTCTGGGCCTCAGGCCCTAGGGAGGGCCAGGGTTCGGCCAAGTCCAGGCCGAGTGAGAATTGATTGGGACCTCAGTTCTCTGACAGGTGAGAGTTCCAGTCCAGTCTCTGCAGATTTCTAGGCCCACCTCCTCACAGGTAAAGGACACAGGCTGGATAGATCAAATCAGCTTGCTTCCCTTCAGCATGTCTCAGAGGACTCTAGGGGATAATGAAAGTACATCAGGAGTGCATAACCCTTTATTCGACTTAACTTTTTAAATGTTATTTTTAAAACTCTAATAAAGTCAGTGTACACACTACATGTGTTATATTCCAGAAGTATCAGGGACCGTGATGTTTTATTAAATTTTATTAAATTTGGATGTCAGGTTAGCCCATTTAGGGGAAGATCTTTGAATGAAGCCTCTCCTATTAGCTTAAATGAAGACTTGAAGATGATTTCATGGTAAACTGTGTTTTATGTTTTTTTTTTTTTTTTTTTTTTTGAGACGGAGTCTCGCACTGTCACCCAGGCTGGAGTGCAGTGGTGCGATCTCAGCTCACTGCAAGCTCCGCCTCCCGGGTTCATGCCATTCTCCTGCCTCAGCCTCACAAGTAGGTAGGACTACAGGTGCCTGCCACCACGCCCGGCTAATTTTTTGTATTAATGAGCACTTAGCTTGTATTAATTAGCATTGTATTAATTAGTATTAATTGTCACTGCAGCCTGGGTGACAAGAAACTCCGTCTCAAAAAAAAAAAAAAAAAAAAAGCCATATAGTCAATGACTCTCAATGTGAAAGAATTTG
Source organism: Macaca thibetana thibetana (assembly GCF_024542745.1). Classification (NCBI taxonomy): domain Eukaryota; kingdom Metazoa; phylum Chordata; class Mammalia; order Primates; family Cercopithecidae; genus Macaca; species Macaca thibetana. Next base: position 121,560,029 of record NC_065585.1, read on the forward strand.
CTCACACTTTAATTTTTTTATTTTTTATTTATGTGTGTGTTGTGGGGAGGAGGCACTGAGAGGCACTTCCTAAGGCTTTGTTTTAGGGACAGAGAGCTCCACTCTGAGCTGCTCTAAGTTTTTTTGTTGTTTGTTTTGTTTTTTTTTAGTAGAGATGGGTTTTCACCACGTTGGCCAGGCTGGCCTCAAACTCCTGACCCTCAGGGGATCCACCTGCCTTGGCCTCCCAAAGTGCTGGGATTACAGGCGTGAGCCACCGCGCCTAGCCTTTTTTTTTTTTTTTTTCTCATAGGTTATTGGAGAACAGGTGGTGTTTGGTTACATGAGTAAGTTCTTCAGTGATGATTTGTGAGATTTTGGTGCACCCATCACCCGAGCAGTATACACTGTACCCAATTTGTAGTCTTTTATCCCTCGACCCTTTCCCACCCTTTCCGCCTGAGTCCCCAGAGTCCATCGTGGGTTTTTGGTTTGTTTTTTGTGACAGAGTCTTGCTCTGTCGCCCAGGCTGGAGTGCAGTGGCATGATCTCGGCCCACTGCAACCTCCGCCTCCCAGGTTCAAGCGATTCTCGTGCCTCAGCCTCCTCAGTAGCTCGGATTACAGCGTGTGCCACCACGCCTAGTTAATTTTTTGTATTTTTAGTAGAGACGGGGTTTCGCCATGTTGCCCAGGCTGGTCTCGAACTTCTGAGCCTAGGCAATCCTCCCGTGTTGGCCTCCGAAAGTGCTAGGATTACAGGTGTGAGCCACTGTGCCTGGTCCTTTGTGACATTCTTATGCCTTTGAATTCTCATAACTTAGCTCCCACTTATGAGAACATATGATGTTTGGTTTTCCATTCCTGAGTTACTTCACTTAGAATAATAGTCTCCAATCTGATCCATGTTGCTACGAATACCATTAATTCATTCCTTTTTATGGCTAAGTAGTATCCCATCATATATATGCTCTAAATTCTCATGAACTGAAAATCCTTTAGGACCTAGGTTCAAACCTGCCCCTATTATATACGGTTCCCAAACCCTGTCTCCAGCACCCCTTAGGGTTCAATGACCTCGACATTTTCCCAAACAGCCTGGGAGCTCTTTGTGGACAAGGGGCATGCCAGCCTGGTCACTGCTGTGTTCCCCATGCTCAGAGCAGGGTAAGCCCCCCAGCAGTTTCTGAATGCCTAGTATTGGGTATGTGTGCAGAAACCATTTCTCTCTTTCTGCCCCTCCTAGTCTGCCCTCCTCTGCTTCTCCTTCACAGACAACAGTACCTATTGGGAAAGTCCTGGAAACCTGAATGCTGTCTCCGTTCTCCACTCGTTGGTTTCCTGCCGTGCTGGGCTTCAGAGGAAATGTCTCTGTCCCAACATTTTCTCGTTTGCTAAGAAGATGACAGTGAACTGTCCTGTTGACCTCATAGGTTTGCTGAAGGGATAAAATGATGTTGTGGATGCAACAGAACTCCTACAATGTAAAATAATCATTCACATTTGAGGGATTCTTATCCACTTTGCTTATTTCAGCCGCAGGGGCTAGGGACTCAACTAGGGGACTCAGGCCAGGCCCCAGCTCCAGTCTCAGGTTCACAAGTTGCGTACCCTCCAACTCACCTGGTCCCTCTTACTGCTTCTTCATGTGCCCACACATGGTTCTGCTCCAGCCAGGTGGGGGCGGCCCCTCTCCACATAAGCACCCACACCTGTAGGCAGTCCTCTTTCTGGTCTTTCCGTCCGTCAGATCTGCAGCCCCTCTGCCCGCCCCCCCCCCCCGCCCGCCGCAACATGCAATTCCCTGTCTATTCCCCTTGGGAGTCCTTGCCAAGTCAACCTAGACCAGATTCCCGTCTTCCTCCCTTGGCCTCCACTTGACTCGTCCTCCAACTGCCATTTCTCCATTCCTTAGTTGCTCCTGCCTGACTCTTGGGGATCAGCTCACCACACATTCACATCTGCTGACCTTTTCTGTGTTTGGCCTCCCCATTGAACCATGAGCACCCTGCCCCTTGGGAGGGACAACCATGTCCGATGTTGAGCTTGGCCACCAACGCAAGCACGTCGGGATTTGGTGGAGGGCTAGGGCAGTCTTTCCTCCCAGCCAGTTCTCTACCAGGCCCCTCCCTGAGGTGTGAGTTCCCTCTGGCCCCAAACTCAAGGGCTCCTGCCCCTATCACAGAGTCCCTGAAGGAGAGGCAGACAGGTCCGTCTAGACGGCCCCTGCTTCTGGGCCTGGGCTTGGAGGAAGAGTACTGAGGGACTGCGTCTCCATCCCTCCAGCCCTAGGTGGCCCCTGCGTTGGAACCCTGACTCCCAGGGCTTCCCTCCACCTGATATGGCTTGTCTCGTTCACCCAGGTCTGGTGGCTCATAAGGAAAAGACAGATGTAGGGACCCAATGCGACCTTTTAATTCCAAGCAGAGTCCCCTCCCCCAGCATGGTCACACACACAGTGGAAAGGGATGCCAGGGTCTGGGCAGAAGCAATACCCAGACCTGGGCAAAAATATAGATATCATTATATACACACGTGGACTGGAAAGAAGTCAAGCTGGGGGTGTAAGGTAGGGCAGGGGCAAGTGAGGAAAGCAGCTGGGGGGGCCCCAATAAATTACATTCTTGAGAGAGCATAGTGTGTGGGGGGTGCGTGGGTGTGGGTGAGAGCTGGTAGCCAGGACACTCCAAAATGTGCCAGGCCTGGCCTCTTGACCCCATCCAAGGGAGGCGGAAGGCCCAGCTTCTGCCCGGTGCCTGGCTTGGTGCTGGAATTCCCATTTCGTGGCCCGGAGGCAGGTGGAGGGCCAGGGTCATGTGTAGGCGGCATCTCCACCCTCAGCCCAGGCTTCTGGGGAAGCCGCAGGGCTGGAGCAAGAGGCTTTGAAGCTCGGGGGTTGCGAGCAGAGGTCAGGGCAAGCTGAAATTGGGAGGCGACCTCCCTGGCGGAGGCTGAGCTGGGGCCTGTTCCCACTAGAATCAGAGGAGCAGGAGGCTGCAGTGCGGGAAAGCTGTCAGGAGTGAGTGTGGGAGGGATGGGTGGGCGACACGAGAGCCTGGAGCTCTTTCTGCCTGGCCGCTTCCCACCCCTGCATCTTCCCTCCAGCTGTTCAAGACAGCCAACAGGCCTAACCACCAATGCCCCTCATTCCTCCTCACCCTCTGGGGTGAGGGGCGGGGAGATGGTGCAAACATGAACTCTGTGTGCCGGAACCCCGACTGGCTTTGCCCTGTGCAGGGAGGGTCAGGGACAAGAGCAGGAGGGCCCCAGGCTTGTGAGGGGGAAGAAAGTCCGTAGCTCACTGCCCAGGATTGCAGAGGTCTTGGCCCCCCCTCTACCTGAGGAAAGGAGCCCACCCTACTTCCACGCCACCTCCTGCCCCTCCCAACCCGCCGGGGAAGAGCCCTGAAGCAGCAGGGGCAAGGGGGCCGTCCCGGAGCAGGTGGGGGCCATCAGAACAGAGAGGCCTTCTTCTTGAGCTCATTCCGCTTCCACAGAGCCAGCTTGCCAAACTCTTCGGGGGACATGGCAAATACCCTTGAGAAGTCCTCGGCAGACAGATGCCTCTGCGTGGGGGAATCGGGCAGCTCAGCGTGGGGTGGGGGCTGTGCCCAGTGACCTAGGGGACACTCACTCAAAGAGGCCCCGGGTGTTCTCCCAGGCAGTAGAGTGCCCGTGGACAGCCCCGCACCCATCCAGGGCATCTTCCTTGCCTACCTCAAGCCGCATCCGATCCACCCCTGGTGGCAGCTTGGTTCGCCCCTTGTTGGTCACCACTAGCATTTCGTAGGGATAGATCTGGGAGTGGGGGGAGGGGCAATCTTAGGTTCATAGAATGTCCTGTCCTTTGACTCCCTAGGCCCCCCACATCAACCTGCAGAGGCCACTGGGGTTCATGCCATCTTGCCCTCTGTCTCCCCCAACTTCCCTGCCATCCCTCCCATCTTCGACACCAGGAAGACCCCGCAGCGCATTCCACTTGCCTGGCATCTCCCCAGCCTCCCGCCCCGCTATAGGCGCTTGGGTCCCCTGCCCCTCACCTTCTGCTCCAGCACACAGGGCAGGGAGTTCCCCCGGTCCATCCTCCCCCTCTGGCCCTCTCCGTTCTGGGGAGACCAAAGCCGCAGTGAGCCAGAGTGGGGCAGGGAGACCTTCCCAGCCTTACCCCGACTTCTTCTTCTTCACCGGGCAACTCTGTGGCCCCACACCCCCCTTCCCCTGACACTTCCAGGCACCAGGACCCGGCTCCTGGTGCTCCGCCTGTTCCCCTCCAGGAGGCACTCACCTGCAGGCCTGTGGGAGAGAAGGGGTATGGTTCAGAGGCAGCTCTGAGGTCAGCAGGCCAACACATCTGACCTCACCAGACCCCTGCCCAGAGCCCAGACCCCGGATGCCCAGGGACCTGCGTAAGTCCCTTCCCCAGATGCCGGCACCAGGGCCCACTTCTCACCTGGGCTTCCAGTCTCACTCCCTGATGGGCTGAACTCTGTGGACTGTAACTAGAAAGGACACAAAGGAATCAGAGGCAGTTGGGGATATTCGCCTTTGGTCCCCTTCACTTTGGGGGCCTCCCCGCTCCCTGAGGGTACCCAAGTGGCTCAGTCTCTCAGCACCCCCATAGGCACGCCCCTCCCACATAGTCTGTATCTCCAGTCCCGAGGTCTTACCCGGCTCAGGGTGGTCCTGCCGTAGGCGGGGAGAGAGGAAGATTTAGACGTTCCCTGGTGCAAGGCTGGAAGAGAGCAAAAGGTCCTGGTTCAGTTCCTTTGGCCCTGACAGCCCTTTCTGAGAGAGCTCCCTCACAGGCCTTCCACACCTGGGGCAGGGCAGAAGGGGTCACGCTGGAGGGAACCTGGCAGGCTTCTGCTAGCTCCCAGCTCCGACTGGTCACCCTCAGCAAGCAATACAGTGCCCGCGATTCTCAGTTGTCTCTACCACCATCCCTCTTCTCTCCAACTAGAAGTGGCCCAAATATACAATTGGGCCCAATGCCTGATGTGAAAATTGAGTCAGCCGGAGCCAAGGCTCACATCAGAAAATGAACCTCTGGGATACACAAAGAAATCTAAAATCGAATCACAATAATTACATTATTATAATATTATTAACAATGTTAGTAATCAAATCTAAAATATATATATATATATTTTTTTGGCCAGGCATGGTGGCTCATGCCTATAATCCCAGCACTTTGGGAGGCCAAGGTGGGCAGATCACCTGAGGCTGGGAGTTCAAGACCACCCTAACCAACATGGAGAAACCCTGTCTCTATGAAAAAATACACTGCACCTGGCCAAAAATTTTTGATAGAGATAGGGTCTCATTATGTTGCCCAGGCTGAACCTGAACTCCTGGACTCAACTGATCCTCCTGCCTTTGCCTCCCTAGTACTGGGGCTACAGGCACGGGCCACCTGCTCAGCTAGTACCATATTTGTTTATTTATTTATTTTTGAGATAGGGTCTCAGTCTGTCACCCAGGCTGAAGTACAGTGGTGTGATTATAGCTTAACTGTAGCCTCAACCTCCCAGGCTCAAGTGATTCTCCCATCTCAGCCTCCTCAGTAGCTGGGACTAGGGGCATACACCATCAAACCCAGCTAATTTTTTTTTTTTTTGTAGAAACCAGGCCTCACTATGGTACCCAGGCTGGTCTTGAACTCCTGGGCTCAAGCAATCCTCCCACCTTGGGTTCCCAAAGTGCTGAGATTACAGGCGTGAGCCAACTAAGTAAATTTTAAAAGTCTGACATTATGCCGGGCTCTGTGGCTCACACCTGTAATCCCAGCACTTTGGGAAGCCAATGTGGGTGGATCATGAGGTCAGGAGATCGAGACCATCCTGGCTAACACGGTGAAATCCTGTCTCTACTAAAAATACAAAAACAAATTAGCCAGGCATGGTGGCAAGCGCCTGTAGTCCCAACTACTCTGAGCAGGAGAATGGCGTGAACCTGGGAGGCGGAGCTTGCAGTGAGCCAAGATCATGCCACTGCACTCCAGCCTGGGGCGACAGGGCGAGACTCCATCTCAAAAAAACAAAAACAGAAACAGACAAAAAAAAAAAAAAAAAAAAAAAAAAAAGTCTGGCCGGGCGCGGTGGCTCAAGCCTGTAATCCCAGCACTTTGGGAGGCCAAGACGGGCGGATCACGAGGTCAGGAGATCGAGACCATCCCGGCTAACAAGGTGAAACCCCATCTCTACTAAAAAATACAAAAAACTAGCCAGGGGAGGTGGCGGGCGCCTGTAGTCCCAGCTACTCGGGAGGCTGAGGCAGGAGAATGGCGTAAACCCAGGAGGCGGAGCTTGCAGTGAGCTGAGATCCGGCCACTGCACTCCAGCCTGGGTGACAGAGCGAGACTCCATCTCAAAAACAACAACAACAAAAAAAGTCTGACATTATCCTACAGAAAGAGTCATGTTCTCAGTACTGTCAATGGGGTTTGTACCAGCAGTCAACAACTTCATGTCAGCATTACTGGACCTCAGTCTCAACTTGCACATTTAATAGGATCTCTCAGTTTTCAAGTATTGCAAATTGTAATTCAAGAAAATTTGTTTCCAGTAATGTTTTCCTAGAAATAACTTTGTACCTAAGATCCTCAGCTCGATGTGATCTCAAAATGCCTTCACCTCCAATTGCTAGAAATGGCTGGCATCTATACCAACTGTTTCCACAAGCATTTCTGTATAAATAGTTAACCTCCATAGATTCAAAACTATGAGGAACTATCTTAAAATATATACACATATATAAATATATATACACATATATAAATATATGTACATATAAATGTATATATACGTATATATATAAATATACATGTATACACACACACACACACACATATATATATTTTTTATATGGAGTCTCGCTCTGTTGCCCAGGCTGGAGTGCAGTGGTACAGTCTTGGCTCACCGCAACCTCTGCCTCCCAGGCTCAAGTGATTCTCCTGCCTCAGCTTCCCAAATAGCTGGGATTACAGGCACATGCCACCATGCCCCCCTAATTTGTGTATTTTTGTTAGAGACAGGGTTTCACCATGTTGTCCACGTTGCTCTTGAACTCCTGACCTCAGGTTATCCACCTGTCTCGGCCTCCCAAAGTGCTGGGATTACAGGCGTGAGCCACAGCACCCAGCCTTTTCTTAAAATATTCTTACGAAATCTGTGGCTTGGAAGGGTTCAATTATTGAGAACAAAACCTCATTTTTTTCCCCTAACACTTATTTTTATTTAGAAAATAGCTTTCACAATCACCATTCACTACAGAAGCATTTCACTCTTACAATAATAAGTATACATTTATTCAACCGACTGATAGAATTTCAACCTTCAAACCCTACACGAAGATTCTCCCCTCCAAATTACTTCTATCATAAAATGCTTACGTGTGTTCCACAGCGACTATTCCAGTGTCACCATTAAATCAGAATGACATGCCTGTTCATGATTCTTGAATTCAGGTTGTTTTAATATGACAGTAACCTACAGAGTCATGTGATCATTAATCACCCGCAAGTTCAGGGACGCCAAAGATGATCCCGAGGTAAGCATCTAGCTATTCAACTTCACGAGGCCGAAATGGAAGTTAAAGAGCTAACCTGGGCTGAATAGAAGATTCTGGCAGAACACTGACACTGAATCCAACCTTTACACATCCTCTGTCCACATCATTCTTCAGGCCTTAACTCTTTATTCCACATTCTCTAATAAACTTCTGTAGCTCTTCCCACCCACAGAGACAGCATCCTGAGAGCTCTGGGGAACACTCAGATGTCCTAACCACGTATTAACCTTGAGGTCCTTGAATTCCCCAGTTTCAGTGGTTTTCACCTCTGCTCCACGTGAGACAACCCTTTCAAAGGGTCACACCCAGGATCTTGTCATCAGCCGAACCACGATGCCTAGAAACTGTAAGCTTGGACCATTCACTTTGTGGCTTTGGCTCAGCTCCATCCCCACCACCCAGCCCGCCAACCTCATGGAGACCTCTAGTTTCTTCATTCACCTCCTACCTCCTCCACCGCCCACCTTCTGCCATTACCTTCTCCGCTTCGGCCCTGTAGCTGGGCACAGTAACCACTTTCATCGGCTCCTCCACGGTGCAGCCTGGCCCCTCAGCACCTATCCTTTTTTTTTTTTTTTTTTTTTTTTTTGAGACGGAGTCTCGCTCTGTCGCCCAGGCTGGAGTGCAGTGGCGTGATCTCGGCTCACTGCAAGCTCCGCCTCCCGGGTTCACGCCATTCTCCTGCCTCAGCCTCCCGAGTAGCTGGGACTACAGGCGCCCACAACCATGCCCGGCTAATTTTTTGTATTTTTAGTAGAGACGGGGTTTCACCGTGGTCTCGATCTCCTGACCTTGTGATCCACCCGCCTCGGCCTCCCAAAGTACTGGGATTACAGGCGTGAGCCACCGCGCCCGGCTTAGCACCTATCCTTACAAAACGCTAAGCCAGGGTCAACCCAGCAGCTCCCATCCTGCCCCCAGCTGTGGACATACAGCCCACACAATGTAGATGAGCATCACTACAAAGGCCAAGCCTCACACATTTCTCCTCCCCTCCACGGCAGTTCCAAACCCTCGCCATTCTCACGAAGTCTCACCCCACTAATGCTCAGCAGACAACCTCAGCTTCTCATGTGGCCTGCCCCTGGATCCAAGTTCCCAACCCCCAGGGGAGGCCTTTCAAGGCCAGCCTCCCTCACATTCTGGGGCTTGATCTCAACCAGCCCTCAAACCAGCCTATATATATATATATATATAAAAAATTAGAGACAGGGTCTCACTCTGTCACCCAGGCTGGATTGCAGTGACACGATCATAGCTCCCATCTCAGCCACCCAACTAGCTGAGACTACAGGCACACGCCACCACTCCCAACTAATTTTTCTAGTTTTTGTAGAGACAGGGTCTCACTATGTTGCCGAGGCTGATCTCAAATTCCTGACTTGAAGCAGTCCTCTCACCTCAGCCTTCCAAAGTGCTGGGATTACAGGCGTGAGCCCCGACTGGACCTCTAACGGAAGCCTTAGGCACCCTTCCCTTCTCTCTCTGTACAATCTCACTTTCTCCTCACTATTTTCCTGCCACATATAAGCAAGCTGAAGGTGCTCTACACGGGGCACTTCAAACCCCACATGTCCAAAACCAGTCTCTCATCTTGCCCTGAAACTCCGCCTCTCTTATTATCTCAGTTCCAAGTTGGTCATCACCTAGCACCCAAGACAAAAACCTCAACTCCTCCCTCTCGCACCTCCCACGTCCAGTCAGCCACTGGATTCAATCCAGCAGATTCAATTGTTTATATATTCTCAAATCCATTCCCTCGTCTCTGGACCCACATCTGTTTTCAGCCCTTATCCAGACTATTGGAGAGTGCGGTAGATTGTTTCCAAAGATGGCCTGTACCGTCGCCTCCCATCTTTCATGCTTTCTGCAATCAGACCTTGCGGTGCCTGTCATCAAGAATTACAGTCTTGGCTGGGCGCAGTGGCTCACGCCTGTAATCCCAGCACTTTGGGAGGCCGAGGTAGGAGGATTGCTTGAGCCCGGGAGTTCAAGACCAGCCTGGGCAACATGATGAAAACCCATCTCTACTAAAAATACCAAAATTAGGCCAGACGTGCTCACGCCTGTAATCCCAACACTTTGGGAGGCCAAGGCGGGTGGATCGCCTGAGGTCAGGAGTTTGAAAGCAGCCTGGCCAACATGGCGAAAACCCATCTCTACTAAAAATACAAAAATTATCTGGGCATGGTGGTGTGTGCCTGTAGTCCCAGGTACTCGAGAGGCTGGGGCAGGAGAATTGCTTGAACCAGGGAGACAGTGGTTGCAGTGAGCCAAGCACTGCACTCCAGCCTGGGCGACAGTGAGACTCTGTCTCAAAAAAAAAAAAAAAAAAATTAGCTGGGCATGGTGGCATGCACCTGTAGTCCCAGCTACTCAGAAGGCCAAGGCAGGAGGATCACTCAAGCCCAGAAGATAGAGATTGCAGTCAGCCAAGATGGTGCCACTGCACTCCAGCCTGGGCAACAAAGCGAGACCCTGCCAAAAAAAAGAAGAAAAAAAAAGGAAGTAGAAGAAGGAGGAAGAGAAGGAGAAGGAGAAGGAGAAGGAGAGTCTAGCTCCCCTCCCCTTGAGTCTAGGCGGCCAGTGACTGGCTTTGGCAGCTACAATGCAGAAGTGACACTATGTGGTTTCCTGTTAGGCTTTTTTTTTTTTTTTTTTTGAGATGGAGTCTCGCTCTGTCACCTCGGCTGGAGTGCAGTGGCTTGATCTCGGCTCACTGCAACCTCCACCTCTCGGATTCAAGTGATTCTCCTGCCTCAGCCGCCTAAGTAGCTGGGATTATAGGCATGCGCCACCATGCCTGGCTAATTTTTGTATGTTTAGTAGAGATGGGGTTTCACCATGTTGGTCAGGCTGGTCTCGAACTCCTGACCTTGTTATCCGCCTGCCTCAGCCTCCCAAAGTGCTGGGATTACAGGCGTGAGCCACCGTGCCGGGCCCCCTCTTAGGCTTTAAGAGTCTTCGCAGCTGGCCGGGCGCGGTGGCTCAAGCCTGTAATCCCAGCACTTTGGGAGGCCGAGACGGGCGGATCACAAGGTCAGGAGATCGAGACCATCCTGGCTAACCCGGTGAAACCCCGTCTCTACTAAAAAATACAAAAAACTAGCCGGGCGTGGTGGCGGGCGCCTGTAGTCCCAGCTACTCCGGAGGCTGAGGCAGGAGAATGGCGTGAACCCGGGAGGCGGAGCTTGCAGTGAGCTGAAATCCGGCCACTGCACTCCAGCCTGGGTGACAGAGCAAGACTCCGTCTCAAAAAAAAAAAAAAAAAAAAAAAAAAAAAAGAGTCTTCGCAGCTTCCATTCCTGGGTTTTCAGGTCTCTCCCTCTCCTCTCCAGTCGCCAAGCTCTGAGGAAGTCCAGGGTAGCGTGCTGGATAGTGGACCATGGCATTCAAAGCCTGCCCCGCTCCCCGTCTCTTGGCCTCACTGCCCACTGCCCCACAGTGTGCTCTGTGCTCTGTGATTCCAGACTCCTGGAGGCTCAGCCAGCCAGAGGTTTCATGTTTCAAATTTCACTCCCACACCATTCCCAATGTCTACGATGCCGTCTTCCACTCACTTTGTCTGGCTTGCTTGGAGTCTCAGCCTTCAAGACTCAGTTTAAGCTGGATATGGTGACTCACACCTGTAATCCCAACAGTTTGGGAGGCCAAGGCAGGATGATTGCTTGAGTCCAGAAGTTCAAGCCCAGTCTGGGCAACATTGTGAGACTTTGTTGCTACAGAAGATTTTAAAAATTGGCCAGGCATGGTGGCGTACACCTGTAATCCCAGCTACTCAGAAGGCTGAAGTGGGAGGACTGCTTGAGCCCGAGAAGTGGAGGTTGTAGTGACCTGAGACTGCACTACTGTATTCCAGCCTGGGCAACAGAGCAAGGCCCTGTCTCAATAAAACAAACAAGCAACAAACAGCAACAACAAAACCCCTTAGTTTAGCCTCCCAGGCCCTGTTGTTGTGCTCCTAAAGCACCCTGCACACCTTGATCACAATACCGGCCACACTGCACCGAAACCCCAGGTTCCATGACAGTTTCCCTGCTGACCACAAGCTACCAGAGGACAAGACTAGATTTTTTCCCTGCTTATATGCCCAGTACCTAGCACATGGTAAACGCTCAATAAATGGTTGTCAATTAAACCAGACTTGCTGAATTCTGCTTTAGCCGATACTCTCATTTATCATCTGACATTGTTCCACGACTGGGAGTCTTGCTCCCAGGAGAGCAGCCATACTTTGGGTCAGGGATTGCATCCTGTATGTGTCATAAGTCAACAGACGCACAGAGTCAGGCCTCCATCTCTGGCCAGGTGACTCTGAGTCCCCTCCACAGCACTCACAGGTATGGAAGGGTGTCCGGTCAGGCAGGGAGCGGGTTTTCCTTCGGATTGGCAATGACTTTTCCATCTCTTCTTTCAAGATCATCTTTCCCAAGTTGGAAGTAACCTGAGGAGGGAGAAAGGAAGATGGAGCCAAGACGTAGACACTTGTTTCTTTCTTTTCTTTTTCTTTTTTTTTTTTTTTTTTTGAGAGAGGGTCTCACTCTGTCACCCAGGCTGGAGTTCAGTGGCACAAACATGGCTCACTGCAGCCTTGACCCCCTGGGCTCAAGCAATCCAACCTCCTCAGCCTCTTGAGGAGCTGGGACCACAGGCATGCACCACCACACCCAGCTAGCTAATTGTTTTTTTGTAGAGATGGGGTTTCACCATGTTGCCCAGCCTGGTCTCAAAATCCTGGGCTCAAGCGATCCTCTTGCCTTGGCCTCCCAAAGTGTTGGGATTACAGGTGTGAGCCACCGTGCTGGGCCAATACTCGTTTCTTATCTCCAAAAGGTCCAGAGTCGGGCATGCCGCCGGCAGGACTGGGGACATTTCCCAAGTGGCTAGTTCGTGCTCTGGAGCTCACGGAGCCTCTCATTCGTGACTGACACATGGCCACATTGGGTTTGGCGACCCTCGAGAGCCAGGTGTCCGAGCTGCTCGGTAGAACTCTACCACGGTGGCCTCCCTGTCCCTGTCCCAGGTCACCCTGCCCAGAGCCCAGGCCCATGTCACTGTCAATGGCTTTTCCATGGTTCTCCCTCCTCCCCTGGAGGCCCGTAGCCCATACTCTCCTTTTTGCTCTTCCCATGGATCACTCAGGCTGCTAGCGCCCAGCTCTGGTGGGACCATCCTTTTCTGTGCTTTTGATCCTAATATCAAGTAGTGTCCCCCAGAAAGCAGCATAAAGTTGAGGTGTCCCTTCAAAAGCAAAAACCTGGGGTCTTGGCAAGAAGACGTTCCCCCACATGTTCCAAAAAGTGTGCTTTTTGGGTAGGAGCCCCTTCGACTGGCTATGGAGCCAGAACTTCTGTCCACAAAAAGACACAGGGTGGGCTGGGCACAGTGGCTCACGCCTGTAACCCAAGCACTTTGGGAGGCCGAGGTGGGCAGATCACTTGAGGTCAGGAGTTCAAGACCAGCCTGGCCAACATGACAAAACCCTGTCTCTACTTAAAAAAAAAAAAAAATTAGCTGGGTGAGGTGGTGGCGCACCCGTAATCCCAGCTACTCAGGAGGTTGAGGCAGGAGAATCACTTGAACCCGGGAGCAGAGGTTGTAGTGACCTGAGATAATGCCACTGCATGCCAGCCTGGGCAACAGAACGAGACTCCTGCACATGGGTAGAGGGTGAGGGGTGGCGAGATGCTACCTTACTGAGTTCCTCTCTCTGACGCTCCCTGAGAGCCTTCATTTCCTCTCCAGAGTCGTCATCTTCCTCCTCCTCCTCTTCCTCTGCTCTCCTCCGAGACGCCTTCCGCTTCCTCCATTCTGTCTCTAGGAGACACAAGCAAAGGCAGGCAGGGAGTCACTCGCCGTGGGGTCAGTGTGCATTTATGTGGCCCAGCCTCTGGGCACTGCCCTGGGCTGGACCTTGATAAGACCACTACAAATTATTTTTTTAAAATAAAGTAGGGTGGGTAAGGTGACTGACACCTGTAATCCCAACACACTGGGAGGCTGAGGTGGGAGGATCGCTTGAGCCCAGGAGTTTGAGAACAGCCTGGGTAATATAGTCTCTATAGAAATTTATTTATTTATTTATTTATTTATTTATTTATTTTTTGAGACGGAGTCTCGCTCTGTCGCCCGGGCTGGAGTGCAGTGGCCGGATCTCAGCTCACTGCAAGCTCCGCCTCCCGGGTTTACGCCATTCTCCTGCCTCAGCCTCCCAAGTAACTGGGACTACAGGCGCCCGCCATCTCGCCCGGCTAGTTTTTTGTATTTTTTAGTAGAGACGGGGTTTCACCGTGTTCGCCAGGATGGTCTCGATCTCCTGACCTCGTGATCCACCCGTCTCGGCCTCCCAAAGTGCTGGGATTACAGGCTTGAGCCACTGCGCCCGGCCTAGAAATTTATTTTTAAAAATTAGCCTGGTGTGGTAGGGCATGCCTGTAGTCCCAGCTACTGGGGACACTGAAGTAGGTGGATTGCTTGAGACCAGTAATTCGAGGCTGCAGTGAACTGTGATGGCGTTACTGCACTCCATCCTGGGCAACAGAGTGAGACCCCGTCTTAATAAATAAATAAATATTTAAAAATAAAAATAAAGTAACGCCTGGTACAGTGGCTCACGCTTGTAATTCCAGCACTTTGGGAGGCCGAGGTGGGTGGATCATTTGAGGTCAGGAGTTCGAGACCAGCCTGGCCAACATGGTGAAATCCCGTCTCTATTAAAAATATAAAAAATAGCCAGGTGTGGTGGTGGGCACCTGTAATCCTAGCTACTTGGGAGGCTGAAACAGGAAAATCGCTTGAACTCAGGAGGTGGAAGTTGCAGTGAGCTGAGATGGTGCCACTGCACTCTACCCTGGGCAACAGAGCAAGACTCCCTGTCTCAAAATTTAAAAATAGAGTCAGGCATGGAGGCTTATGCCTATAATCACAGCAGTTTGGGAGACTGAAGCGGGTGGATCACTTGAGGTCAGGAGTTCGAGACCAGCCTGGCCAACATGATGAAAACCTGTCCCTACTAAAAATACAAAAAATTAGCCAGGTGTGGTGGTGCATGCCTGTAATCCCAGCTACTTGGGAGGCTGAGGCAGGAAAAATGCTTGACTCAGGAGGTGGCGGTTGCCGTGAGCCAAGATCGTGCCACTTCTCCAGCCTGGGTGACAGAGTGAGACTCCATCTCAAAAATAAAATAAAATAAAAATAAAGTAAAATAAGAGTAACATTTTCTCACCTTGCCATGAGTCTGGGTAGGCAACACACACATATACACACTCACGACTGACATTCAGTGGGTGCAGCAACATGAATGGAACTGGAGGCCATTGTCTTAAGTCAAACAAAGACACAGAAGGACAAAGACTGCATGTTCTCACTCATGAGTGGGAGCTAAATAGCGTGTATGCCTGGATGTAGAGAGTGGGATGATGGCCCATGGTGACTCGGAAGGGTGTGGGGGGTGGTGATGGGAAATTGCTTAATGGATACAACGTGCACTATTCAGATAATAATACCATAAAAACCCTGACTTCACCACTGTGCAATCCATGCAGGTAACCAATTACACTTGTACCCCATAAATGTATACAAATAAAAATTAAAATAAAATTCACTGGGGACCAAACCATCTATGATTTATCTGTCTGTTTCCCAGAGCTCCCATCACAGAGCCTGGGATGCAGAAAAAGTTTGATACATGTCTGTTGAGTCACTAAATAAATGAATGGGAAGTAAATGAATAACCAATAAAGAGGGTCACTCGCATCAGGCGCTATGGGAACACAAGAGTGGGTGAGCGACGAGCCTGGGGGCTCATGAAGGTGGGAAGAAGCCCAGAGGACACCATAGGGCAGGGGTGGGAGTGGGTTCGTCAGGAGCCAAGGGGAGGGAGTCCCAGACCTCCCATTCCCCTCTCCCCATCTCTCCTACCCACGACAGCCAGAGACGGGGGGCACGGCCAGTAGTCAGTTTCGATTTTGGCTGGCTGGTTGGGGTCCGGGGGCTGGGCTGCAGGGAACTTGGATGACTCGATGATGAGATCCTCGATGAGGTGCTTGGTCTGAGGGCTGCCTCCCACGGACTCTGCAGACAAAGACCAGGGTCAGCCAGGTGTGCCCTGCCCGAGGCCAACTTGGCTACCCTCACCCCTCCCTCTTCACACCTGTGAGGTCCTGCAGGTAAAAGCAGTGTACACACTGAGCACAGGGCACACGTGCTGCCGTGACCTGCTATCCTCCGGTCCCCCTCCAGCCAGCCCCCAGCCCCAGGGCACGGCCTCCCAGCAAGCAGCCGGAAGCGGGCTCTGGTGAGCCAGGGGCACCCTCACCTCTCTGCTTATAGATGGGTGGCTTCTTGTAGATGTTGGAATCTGGGCGGGAGGTCTCTGTGGGAGGAAGAAGAGATGAGGAGGAGGACATGCTGATGGCAGGGAGGCTGGGGCCAGGAGAATGGAGATGATGGACAAGGTGGGGAACTCATGGCCCCTGTCAAGAGCCAAGACAGGGCTGGCATTCCTGACACTGTCCCTCGGGGGTTTGGGACTTTTTACACTTTTCTGGCTGGGGGAGAGAGAAAAAGTGACAGGTCTCCCATCTTCAGGAGGGGTCCTGGCCTCCTGGGGTCTACTTAGGTCTGAGGCGAGCATATACCCCAGAGAGTGGGGGACTGAATGTAAGGGCACTGGGGTTCCTGATGGAGAAAGTCTTAGGAACCAATGCGGTCATGCCGAGAAGACCTACCAGGGTGGTGGAAATGGGGCAGGCTGGTCCGGGGAGTTCCAGTGGTTCTGGGGGCTGAAGCCTGAGAGATGATTCCAGGCGACCGGCTGTCCGCCCACACCTGCAGAGCAGAAGCGTGTGGCTCCAGGCCCCCCAACCCCCTCCAACCCACACATGCACCCCCCGTCAGCTCACACCACCCTTTCTATCCTCCCATCCTGGCAGGCTGCAGCCCTCCAAACCCAGGGCAATGTTGTGGCACAGTTCCAAGGACCTACTGATGGTGCCTGGCCCAGGGAGAAAGGGTTGAATGAGGTCCTGGGTCCGACAGAATGATGGACACAGAGCTGGCCAGTGACAGCCAGGGCGCCGCTGATTCAGGCACTCCCTGGGCTCTGCAGAGCTCAGTCTGATGTGTGAGGGGAGGGAGTTAGGATTCCCTTCAGGGCAGGGCAGGGCAAGTTGCAGGTGTGGGGCAGACTCACCTCCGGGGATGGTGGGGGGGATGTGGATTTGGGTGACAGCGAGCGCTGTGAATGGAGAGGGGGCTGGTCAGAGCTACAGGGGCAGATTCAGCCTCTTCCCTAGAATGCCAGAGAGGCCACCTCATCCCCCACCCAATGCTGCACACTTTCCTGGCCAGCTCCTGGGCCACCTCTGCTTTCTTGGATCCTTCCCACAGTTCCCTGCACCAAGTCCTCAGTCTTCCCACAGGAGGCACAGAAAAGCATGCAAGCCTTGCAGCAGTGCGCCTGGGGCTCCAAGAGCCAACTCTTTTCTTCCTTCCTTCCTCTCTCTTCCCCTCTTCTCCTCTCTCCCTCTCTCATCTTTATTTTTTTCCTACTTCCTTTTTCCTTTTTCTTTCTTTTCCTGCCTTCCTCCCTCCCTTCCCTCTTTCCTTCCTCTCTTTCTCTCCACTTTCTTCTCTCTTCTCTCTTATTCTTTCTCCTCTTTCCCTCTCTCATCTTTCTTTCTTGTGGTCTCACTCTGTTGCCCAGCCTAGAATAAGTAGCTCTATCACAGCTCACTGCAGCCTCCCCTTCCCAGGCTCAAGGGATCCTCCCACCTCAGCCTCCTGAGCAGCTGAAACTACAGGTGCACACCACCACGCCTTGCTAATTTTTGTAGAGATGGGGGTCTCCCTATGTTGCCCCGGCTGGTCTCAAACTCCTGGCCTCAAGTGACCCTCCCATCTTGACCTCCAAAAGTGCTGGGATTATAGGTGTGAGCCACCGTGCCTAGCCTGAGAACCAATTGGGGAATAGTTGGTCCTGTCCTCAGAGCCTCAAAACAAATAGAAGGGACAAGACCAAGAAGCATCCAAGGATGAGGTCGGAGTTCATCATGCAGGCACTGAAGTCACCCCATGGTCTAGCCCCCTGTCACTGGTCAGCTACGACACTACCCTTTTTTTTTTTTTTTGAGACGGAGTCTCACTCTGTCCCCCAGGCTGGAGTGCAGTGGCCGGATCTCAGCTCACTGCAAGCTCCGCCTCCCGGGTTTACGCTATTCTCCTGCCTCAGCCTCCGAGTAACTGGGACTACAGGCGCCCGCCACCTCGCCCAGCTAGTTTTTTGTATTTTTTAGTAGAGATGGGGTTTCACCATGTTAGCCAGGATGGTCTTGATCTCCTGACCTCGTGATCCGCCTGTCTCGGCCTCCCAAAGTGCTGGCATTACAGGCTTGAGCCACCGCGCCCGGCCTACCTTGTCTTGAAGGCAGTTGATGAGTACCTGCCTTGCACTCTCTCCTGCACCCTGACTACCTTGTGTATGGATGGGCAGAGAGGTCACCACTATTTTACAGGAGGGTAAACTGAGGCCACAACATCACACAGGTCCCTCCACTAGACTTTCAGCCCCCACACTCAGTGCTTCCAAACTGTTTCCACAAATCTTGCTCTTTGTGCCTCCTGTGTGCTGCTGCCATCCAAATGTGTCCACCCCTCTACATCTGAGCGACATGCCAGCCCAGAGCCCGTTCTGCCTGCTCTCTTGAACGCTGGATGGACTGACTGGCTGATTCCTGCGCACAGTTCCCTCTCCTGTTTTGCCGAGGCAGACCTCCAGGAAAAGAAGCACGGGAGGGATCAGTCCCCACTCAGTGTGGCTGGGGGTGCCTCCCCCCAAGTCCTGCCCAAGAGGAGCCCCCTCACCTCCCGGCTGCGGGGCAGCTCCACATGTTCCAGGAGGGAATAAGTGAAGTGGGGCTCATAGATCATGAGGTCGGGCCGCTCGATGTCCAGGATGGCCTTGTCCTTGGGGATGGCAGCCAGGTCCTTGTAGCCCAGCACCTGATTGTCCATCTTGGCCTGAAGGGAAAGGTGCACGTGAAACAGCTGTGCTGAAAGCCTGGCCTAGGACACTGGCCCTGCTTGCTAGACTTACGTTAATTACCAAGAAAACAGACTGCCGTTGCAGACGTTAACAATTCTATTATTTTAAGAAATTAGTCACCTTAAAACATGATAGTCCTTTGACTAGCACTTGGGGTGTAACGAGGCCAGACCAGTGGAAGGGGTATACGGGAGCTTCTCTGGGTTTCTGGGTTCTCTCTGCCCGCCAGCACCGGCGGGACCACCACTGGGGAGGCTCCGCGGGAAGCTCCCCTAGCAGCCAGGGGTCTTCCCCCCTCCCCCCTCCCAGCCAGGAGGTGCTGGTGGCCGAGAGGGGTACTCACCACAATGCTGGAGGGAGAGCCAGGCACACTGGAATCTCGGGAGGGGCTCACGCTCCCGGGGGAGGTAAGTGGTTGCTGGGGAGAGCGAGAAGGCGGGCGGGTGGGCAAGTGCGTGTGTGCGCGAACGGGGCGGGGGCGGCCCTAGGCCTGGGGGACCCGGGGCGCTGCGCGGCGCTGCGCGGCTGGTGGCCACCAGGTGGCGCCCTGGACTCCCGAGCGACCCCCACCCGCCCTCGGCGCCCCCGGCCCGGGGCGGCGCCGCGCACCTTCTGCAGCCGTTCCATGCAGCACGGAGCTCGCCGGCCAGGTCACTCGCAGAGCCCTGTGCGCGAGGGGAGAGGACAGCGTGTCAGGCTCCGCGCGGCTGCTGGGCGCTGCGCGCTTGGGGCCGCGAAAGCAGCCGGCGCGTCCCCCCGGGCTGGCGCGTCCTCATCCCTCGGCGGTGACTCTCCAGGCTGCAGGGAGAAGGGAGGGAGGCCGCGCCGGGGCGGCGTTAGGCTGCGGGACCTCCGCGGTCGGCAGCTCTCCAGGCAGCCGGGCCCCGTGCGGCTCAGGCGTCCCATCCGCTCAGCCCCGGAGAACGCGCGCGTGGACGGGAGGCGACCGAGGGACGGGCTGCGCTTGTTTTTGAGCCATTGTTCTCTGGTTCCAAAGGAAATGACGGCAGGGGTCAGCCTGCCGCCCGGGCGGAGGCCTCCAAGGCCTGGCTCCGCCGCACCTGCCCTCCCCGCCCCGGCCTGGCCTGTGGCCCCGGCTCAGGCCCTTCCCTCCCGGCCGCTGGTCCCACTCCCGCTCGGGACACTGTCCCCGCCGCCACCTCCCGGCGCTCGCCCAGGAAGGGTTAACAGAGAGGGTTCCATGAGCAGCCCGGCTTCAGCATCCCTCATCCAAAACCTGACATCCGCACTCCGAAACTTTGTGAGTGTCTACCATGACGCACAAGTGGAAATTCCACACGTCAGAACTTCACACAAACTTTGTTTCATGGACAAAATTATTTTTAAAACACTGCATAGATGGAGCATAAGTGGCTCATGCCAGCAATCCCAGCACTTTGCGGGGCTGAGGCAGGAGGATCGCTTGAACCTAGGCGTTCCAGACCAGGCTGGACAACATAGCGAAACCCTGTCTTTACGAAGAAAATTAGCCAGGCGTGGTGCTGGATGCCTGTAGTCCCAGCTACTCGGGAGGCTGAGGTGGGAGAATCACTTGAGCCCAGAAGATCGAGGCTGCAGTGAGCCGAGATCGTACCACTGCACTCCAGCCTGGGTGGCAGAGTAAGACCCTGCCTCGTTAAAAAAAAAAAAAAAAAAAAAAAAAAAAAAAAAGTCTTGCTTTGTTGCCCAGGCTGGAGTGCAGTGGTGCCATCTCGGTTCACTGCAACCTCCGCCTCCCAGGTTCAAGCGATTCTCCTGTCTCAGCCTCCAGAGTAGCTGGGATTACAGGCGTGTGCCACCACGCCTGGCTAATTTTTGTATTTTTGGTAGCGATAGGGTTTCACCATGTTGGTCAGGCTGGTCTTGAAACCCTGACCTCAAGTGATCCACCTGCCTTGGCCTCCCAAAATGCTGGGATTACACGTGTGAGCCACTGTGCCCAGCCCCACCTTCCTGCTTTTGACACTTTCCACTGCTTTGTCCACCTCTCTGCCTCCCAGGTGCCTCCAGCCTTCCAGGGCCATCCCAAAGCCGCTCCTCTGGGAGGCCTCCTGTACTAGTCTAGTCCTCATGGATCAACCCTTCTCTGAATCCCAGTGGGACTTAAAAACAGACCAGTGTAGCTAAGCACTTGATTACAGGGAACATGTTTTCTCCCTAACTAGACAGATTGCTAATTGCAGGAGGATGAAAACAACAATAAGAGCTATGTGGGAGGCCAAGGAGAGAGGATGGCTTGAGGCCAGGAGTTCCAGGCCAGCCTGGGCAACATAGGGAGACCTCGTCTCTAACAAAAATTTAAAAATTAGCCAGATGTCGTGATGTGCACCTATAGTTAGCTCAGCTACTCTGGAGGCTGAGGTGGGAGGACTGCTTGAGCCCAGGATGTGAAGGCTGCAGTGAGCTGTGATCACGCCACTGTATTCCAGCTTAGGTGGCAGAGCAAAGAGCTGTCATTTATTCAGTGCTCACTCTGCGCTAGGTACTTTGAGAAGCCCTTTACAAGGATTATTTTGTTTCATTGCCACAACAGCCCTATAAGGTAGACCCATTTACAGATAAGGAAATGGGCTCAGAGAGGTTAAAATTGGTCCAGAGCCGTGGAGTTGAAAATGACTGTGTCTTCAGCACGATTCACAGTGCCTAGCTAGTCCTCAGTATCAGGTGAGAGTGAGGAAAGCTAGAATCTGCCAGATTTCTCAAGTCTGTTCGGGATTCTAGAACCATGGCATCTCCAAAACAAGACTATAGTAGGCCGGGCACAGTGGCTCACTCCTGTAATCCCAGCACTTTGGGAGGCCAAGGCGGGTGGATCACGAGGTCAGGAGATCGAGACCGTCCTGGCTAACACAGTGAAATCCTATCTCACTAAAAATACAAGAAATTAGCCGGGCGTGGTGGTGGGCGCCTGTAGTCCCAGCTACTTGGGAGGCTGAGGCAGGAGAATGGTGTGAACCCGGGAGGCAGAGCTTGCAGTGAGCCGAGATCGTGCCACTGCACTCCAGCCTGGGCGACAGAGTGAGACTCCATCTCAAAAAAAAAGAAAAAAAAAAGACTCTGGCCATCAGAGTCACACAAGGTGTTGGTGTGCATGGAAAGACTCTGTTCTGGAACTTTATACTCCTCTTGCCTTCTTAGTACTTGCTTTGTAATGCTTTTAATTAAGCAAAAAGAAGAATAAATTCTGGTACATACTTGAAGAGCTGTTAGCTCTCTCTCCTCTCTTATTTTTACTTTGTTTATAGCTAGTATCAAACTAGCTATACACTTGAGTTAGCCCTAGGGGCAAATGCTTATCCATGCATGCATGCATCTGTTCATCCATCTATCCATCCCTACATCCATCCATCCATCCATCCATCCATCCATCCATCCATCCATCTCGCCACCCATCCATCCATCCATCCCTGCATCCCTTTATCCATCCATCCATCCATCCATCCATCTCTGAATCCATACATCCATCCACTTAGTCATGTACTGTTTTATTCATCCATTCAACAAATACTTTCTGAACACCTATTCTGCAATGAACACAAAGCAGGACTCTGCAGTAAGTCTTATGGAGAACAGAAAGATGAGTCAGAGGAGCTAAGCTGCCTCTCCAGAAATAAGGCATGCATCTAGATAACTCCCATGCAAAGTAGAAAACTACATGTACCAGATAACATAGTATAAAGCACTATGAAAAGTCACAGAAGAGATTCCTCCTGCTGGAATGTCAAGAGAGGGGAAAGGGTTTATTGGAGGAAGAGGTATTTGAGGTAGGCCTCGAAAGATGCCCAGTTTGAGATCATGCAAAAATGGAAAAAGGGCCTCCTGACAGAGAAAGCAGCCTAAGGTGGGGACATGGGGATGTACTGGGCCTGCGTGGAGAACAGCAAATATGGCTGGATTGGAGAACTCATGAGGTTGAGATGCATTTGGGACAGGAGGTCGAGGCCAGATTGTGGAGGCCCTGAACCCAACCTAGGGTTAGGTCGTAATCTGTTGGCAACAGAGGGGCACAGAAGGCTCAAAAACTTTGTTTAAGCAAAGAAGTGACACAACTCAAGCAGTGTTTTGGGAAAATGAATCTGGTGGCAGCCTGACAGCCAGATTGGACAGGCAGAGCCGATCCATGTTCACGGGGAGACCTGTCCGGAAGCTGCAGCAGTAGTTCAGCAGGGCACTGTGAAGATCTAGACTTGGACAGGAAGGAGAGAGGGCAAATTGGAGAAACCCTAGAGGCAGAATGTGCAAAGCAGGACTGGATCTGGGGCACCCATGGCGGAGGCTGCAAGTCTGAGAAACTGGGAGAAGGAGAAAGGAGGAAGTCACTTTGACAGGTGAAGGTTGTGGTGGGTGCAGCAGGGGAACAGGTAGGAATGTCCAGGAGGAAAGGAACCTACAGAAGAGGACAGGCTGGAACCAGAGATGTGGGAGCCATTTGCCTAGAGGTCATAGTCCGAACACGAGATTGCCAAAGGAGAAAGAAGGTAAAAAACAGCATCCTGGGAACCTGGGGGACTGAAAAGAAATAGCCAGAGATGGCACAGTCAGAAAGAGAGAGGAAAACTAGATGGCAGCTCCCAGGGGCCTGGGAGTCTCTAGTGGGTCTTTGTGTTTTCAGCAAAGGGTCTGATACACAGTAAATGTGCAAAACATATTGAGAGAGAGAATGAGAGGGAGGGAGGGATAGAGGGAGGGGTGAGAGAGTAGAACATCATGGAAGCCATGTGTCACCGTGGAGAAGGTGAGAGAAGTGCTTTTCCTCCAGCTTGAATGTCAGGGCCATAGTGGCCTCCTGGTTAGGGACTGGGGGGTGATGAGGGTGCTGGCGAGGTGGTACAGCCATGGGGAGTGGCCCTTCCAAGAAGTGTGATAGAAGGGCAGGGTCATTTTGGAGGAGGCAAGATTGGCCTAAGGCCTTTAATGTGTTTTTGCAGACAGCAGAGAGGGAACAGTAGACAGGAAAGACTGAGGCTGCAGGGGGCAGTGGGCACTAGGTGGGCGGAGCAAGATGGCAGCAGGAGGGAAGGGATCAAGTTCATGGCCAAGTACAAGACTGGCTCTGGGAAGAAAGGTTTCCTGGAAACAAAGATAAGCTGGGCAGTGGCTCATGCCTATAACCCCAACACTTCGGGATGCAGAGGTGGAAGAATCACTTGAGCCCAGGAATTCGACACCAGCATGGGCAACACAGAGAGACCCTATCTCTACAAAAGAATTTTTTTTTAATTAGTTGGGTGTCGTGAAGTACGCCTATAGTCCCAGCTACTTGGAGGCTGAGGCAGGAGGATGGGTTGAGCCCGGGAGGTCAAGGCTGCGGTGAGCTATGATCATGTCACTGTGCTCCCTGGAAAGGAGAGGACGGACAGGGAAAGAAGTTGGGTAACAACCATACAGGGCTTCCATTTTCCCAGCAAAAGTGAGAGATGGTGGCCAGGTGCAGAGGCTTATGCCTGTAATCCCAACACTTTGGGCGCCAAGGCAGGAGGATCGCTTGAGGCCAGGAGTTTGAGGTCAGCCTGGGAAATATAGTGAGCCCTGTCTTTATTTTTTTAAAAAATGAAGAATTATCGGGGCATGGTGGTTGCACATCTGTGGTCCCAGCTACTTGGGAGGCTGAGGCAGGAGGATCACTTGAACCCAGAGGCTTGAGGCTGTAGTGGGCTATGATTACACCACTGCACTCCAGCCTGGGCAACAGAGTGAGACTCTGTCTCAAAAAAAAAAAAAAAAAAAAAAAAAAAAAGAGAGAGAGAATTAAGGTTCTCTGCAGATCTTACAAGTGAGTCAGAGGTTTGGAGGGGTCACTCTGAGGAGCCTGTGCAGCTGCACCCAGAGAGAGGCCGGAGGGAGACTAGATAACTTCAGTGTGTTCTGGAGCCTGGGGGAGGCCCTGGAATCTTCCTGGAACACCAGCCAGGGGAGGGGTACAGAGTGTGACAGCAGCTATCTGTCAGAGTGCTGGCTACTCAGAGAGGTGGGAGGTGAGTGGCCCAGGGTGAGCCATGTCTCAGGAATATGTGGTCATATATCCCCATACTCACACGTGCACAAATACCGTCCCAGAGGCATGGGTGCCCAGAAGCATGATTTGAAATCATGATGGTCACAGTCACGTTAACAGCTGCTATTTATAGAATGTCTATGTTACGACTGGCACTGTGCTGGGCAGTTCACATTTTTTTCTTTCTTTTTCTTTTCTTTTCTTTTCTTTCTTTCTTTCTTTTTTTTTTTTTTTTTTTTTTTTTTTTGAGACAGGGTTTCACTCTTTTACCAAAGCTGGAGCACAGTGGCATGATCATAGCTCACTGCAGCCTCGACCTCCCAGGCTCAATCCATTCTCCTGCCTCAGTCTCCCGAGTAGCTGGGACTACAGAAGTACTCCACAACACCCGAAAACAATTTTTTTTTTTTTTGGTAGGGATGGGGGTCTCCCTATGTTGCCCAACCTGGTATCAAATTCCTGGGCTCAAGTGATCCTCCCCACGAGGTCAGGAGATCCAGACCATCCTGGCTAACATGGTGAAAACCCGTCTCTACTAAAAATACAAAAAATTAGCCGGGTGTGGCGGCATGCACCTGTAGTCCCAGCTACTTGGGAGGCTGAGGCAGGAGAATGGCGGGAACCCGGGAGGCAGAGTTTGCAGTGAGCCAAGATTGTGCCACTGCACTCCAGCCTGGGAGACAGAGCGAGACACCGTCTCAAAAAAAAAAAAAAAAAAAAAGAAGTGATCCTCCCACCTCTGCCTCTGAAATGTTGGGATTATAGGTGTGAGCCACTGCCCAGCCCATCTTTGTTTCAATTTAACCCTTACATTCCAATCCTGTGGGGTTGGCTTGGATTGGCGAGTATCTCGAGTATCTCGTTTGCACATGAAGAAGTTGAGACTTGAACAGGTCAAGTAGTTGGTCAAGGACACAGTACTGTGTGGAATCTAAGCTCAGGTCTGTCTGACTTCTAAAACCATTCACCACACGATACCGCCCAGGCAAAGCTGATGTCAGTCACTGAGCCCCTGGCCTCTCACCTCTGCTCTGTCCCCAATCCCTTCTTGCCCACAACCCCACTGCTGGGTCTTGTCCTTTAGCATCTGGGTCTGCTTCCTGGGGTCAGCCAGGGCCCTGCACCCTGGCGCCACCCCCTGCCATTTGTTAGAGAGCATGTTGGTTGATAAATTATTTCCACAGAGGCAGAAATTTGGTCCTACCCCTTGGGGGACATTTGCATGTAAACATGGGCCTAGCCTTAAGGCATAAAGTTTCTGCTGGTTAAATTTTAAGCTGTCAGAAGGCCAGCAGGGAAAATGTTTGGGGGTGAAGAGTGTGTGTATATGTGTGTGTGCGTGCATGTGTGAGGGAGAGGGAGAGACAGAGAGACAGAGAGAGAGAGAGAGAGAGAGAGAGAGAGAGAGAGAGAGAGAGAGAGAGAGAGAGAGAGAGAGAGAGATTCCTCAGCTTCTCTCAAATCACACCCTGCCTACTCCACCCACAAGCAGCCCCTTCCGTCAAAGCTCATTTCTCCCAGGTCAGTGCCGGCTCACTCCACCTCGTCCCGTCCAGACCCCTCTCCCATCCACGCACCCCGCCTGCCTGTGCAGGCGCCCCCAAGGTCCCAGCGACCTCCGTGCACAAAGAGATAGAAAGGGCGAGCTGCAGCAGGAAGAGGGGAGGGATGGAGGAAGAGAGAGCACTGCAGAGGAAGGCAGGTCCAGGTGACGGAAGGGACAGCTCAGCTGCCCCTGGCCCTGGTCGGAGGCCAGCTGTCTGCTCGCCCTCCATCTCAGCCCCACCCTCCCCCAGCTGTGTGTCCCTGCCTTATCTGAGCCACCAGCCCAGCCCCACCTCACCCACCACCCTCTCCTCTCCACAGCTCCCCGGGATGTGGGTGATAAGACCCGCCCACTGGGCCTTCCGAATTTGTGCCCACCCATCCTGGCGGGCTCTTCTTCCAGGCAGAAACTGATCCAGACCGTGGCTCCCCTGGGCTTTTAGAAATGAAACCTCCGCAGGCAGAATGGCAGCTTCGGGGTAGGGGGCCCCTGGTCTAGCTGTGCTCCTGTCTCCAGCCAACCACTACCTGCTTGGTGCCAGCCTCTGTACTCGGGACTTTCATACATCCTTTCTAAACCTCACACAAAACAACGTTCTCCTCATTTAGAGATGAACAAAAATGAGGCTGAAAGGTGAACTTGCCGAAGGCCACCCAAATAGAAGCCAAGCCAGAATTCCTACCAGGGCCTGCCTGAGGCCAAAGCCAAGTGCTCTTTTCAATGAGTACCAGAGATCCCACTTCAATCAAAATGTGGGACTTGGGGGTCCCACGTGCTAACCTTAGACAGTGGAGCCACCCAGAGTCCTGCTCACTGATGGCATCTGTAGAAGAGCAGCTGGGAGTCTGGGGGCCTCTGGCTCTGGGCCACACAGGCAGCAGAGTCCAGCCAGGCTGGAGGCCAGCCGGTGCAGACAGTAAACGAATGATGAAATGAGGCAAGTCATCCAAGCGGGCTGGCATCTGGTGGGCAGGGAACTTTGCCCCGCTTCGCCTTCTCCTGTTTTGTTCACAGTGACTGCCTGGCCCTCTCTCCCTTTCTTCCTCCCGTCTTTCTGCTTTCTCTTCTGGTCCCTTTTCTTTGCTTTCTTCATCTTTTCTCCCTCCCTCCCTCTTTCCCTTTCACCCTCTCCCCCACCCGGCCCCACCCCCGCAGTTACTGTGGCAACAATTCAATGCCAGAAATAAAGGCAGGATCCAGCTAGGTCACCAGTTCCCAAAACAGCATCCCGGGCGGGGAGGGGCAGGGAGGGTGGAGCAGTGCAGCACGGCAGGGCAGGGGCCAGGCGCTCCCATGGGTGCTGTGCATGCGTGTGATGTGGGTGGGGCAGGGCACCTTGCTCCCCCCTCCCCCTACTGGAAAAGGACACCAGGAGGCTGAGGCCTGCTCTGGGCCAGTGGCTCTTCAGAGGTGTCCCTTACTTAGGCCAAGCCTGAACTCCGAGTCTGTCCTAAGGTTGGCAGAGCCTGGGGACTCCCTCCTCTTCTCCCAGTTTCTCCCTCTCCCCTACTCCAATGTTTTTTACCCTTGTGTCTGCTGCGATGAAGGTTCCCCTAACCCAGCACTACAGGGCACCCTCTCACACTTGGATAAAGGACCAGGCCTGGGTGGGTGGGGAGCCCAGAGTCCCCCTGCTCAAGGCCTGCCCTCCCCTCTTCTCTTGATAACAACAAAACCGGGCCCAGATGCCCCCTCCTACCTCTCTGGCCCACCCAGAGACGCATCTGTGCAGCCATCTTCTCCTAGGTCTCTCTCTGGCTTGGTTTCTATGTTCCCTCTCCACTCTCCCTCTGAAGAGACCCCGCTTTCTGCTTTCTGCATCCTGCAGCCCCTCAGGCTGACTGCTCCCCCTCCATTTATAGCTGGTCCTGTTGTAAAAGCGGGACTGGCAGAGCTGGGGGAAATGCAGCCTCAATTCAGCTTTCTGGATCCTGGGGCCTCCCTGTTCCAGTCCCCACAACACCCAGGAGCTCTAGAAGAGGGATTCTGCACACATCCACCCACGGGTGGACAACTTCATCCAGGAGTCTGACATCTGACCACGGAGAGGCCGGCAGCACCACACAAGATGGACAGGTGGGCACAGGCAGAAGCACCTGCGCTGAAACTGTTGCAGGACTCATGCACGTGGGGAGACTCCAAATCCCTGTGTGCCAGCTCACGCCCCCACTCTCCCATCAAGGCCCCCTCACAGTGACACATGGTGCTGCCAACACCCGCTCGCACCCACCCACTGGTCCTGTCCCTGGCATCCATCCCAGAGTTGTGCACGTGTACAGCAACACACACAGAGCCCTCCACTTACCCAGCTCCGGAGGCCTTCCCTGGGCTCCCCATTCCCAGAGCCCAACTGCCTTCCTTGTCTTGGACCTGTCCCTGCTCCCCTGACTCTCACAACCAGGCAACCGGTCCCTGGAAGGGACACACTGGGTGTGTCTGCCCAAGATACGGAGCTGGGCCTGCTGGGCCCTGAGGGACAGAGCTAGGGAGGGGAGCCCCGGAACCCTGTGGGGGCTGCATGTCTGCTCAGCCCTGGCCCCCTTCAAGCATCCCAGCGGCGGGCACAGGGGGAGAACTGGGCTTGGGCCTGCAGCTGTGCCCTGCCACAGCCTCACTCTTCACTCAGCCCCACCCCAGCCTGGCCAGTCACTGGCTGGGAGCAGGCTCTCCTCCCACTCCCCCTAAAAAGCAGGCTCCAAACAAACAGCCCCAGGCCCCTAAATGTACTGCTCCAACCCCCAGAGCATGTGGAGTGGTTGCGGGGAGGCCAGCAAGCCAGTATTCAGCAGACAGGGAATGCTCCCCTGCCCACCCCGTGCCCCCACAGTCCATCCCTTCCACTGCTGGCCTGCTCAGCTAGGTGGGCCGGGCAGAGATGCTAACGAAGAGGGGATTGGGCTGGGAGCAGTTCTCATCCTTGGGATGAGAACACCCCAGGCCCTCTTCCCCAAATCAGAAGAAGGTTCCATTAGATCAGGCCCAGCTAGTCCCAGGGGCCGGCCCATCCTCCCACTGGACAGGGACCACCGTGGACTCCCCCCAGATACCCTGCCGCCACCCAAAGCCTGGCTCACCAGCAAGCGCTGTGGCCCACAGTGCCCACAGAGGGGAGAAGAGGCGGAGACCCTGCCACCTACCTCTTCCCAGACAGTGTGGACCAGACGCTCTGAGGCCACAGAGGCCCGAGAGGCGTAGGCCAGATCCAAGGGCTGCCACTTCCCCCAGGAGCCTAGGTAATAGGCGTCTCTTCCAGGAACCCAGCCGCGCTTCCCCGGAGCACAAATAACAGGAAAAAAGCCGGCTTGGGGTGGGTGGGTGGGCGGGGTGGGAGCTGGCGAAGGAGGGGAGCTGGTCTCGGTTGAGCGGTCTGATCTCCCCTCTGGGTCCCCACCCCCCTTGCCCCCACCCTGCTTCTCTGCAAGCCACGACCGCCTGGATCCCCCGGTGCTGGGGAGTCCTTGTCTGGGGGCGGGCGGGCAGGCTGCCGGCTCCCCCACGCCCTCCCCGCGCCCTCCCCACCTCCAGCTGATAGCGTGTGGCTGGCGAGGGTGTGTGTGTGTGGATGTGCGCGCTCTTCCACCAACGCTGCAGCTCAATCCATTTCAAACAAGAGGAGCATTAACCTAGCGTCATGACGAAGCAGAATC
Source organism: Macaca thibetana thibetana (assembly GCF_024542745.1). NCBI lineage: Eukaryota > Metazoa > Chordata > Mammalia > Primates > Cercopithecidae > Macaca > Macaca thibetana. The sequence continues at coordinate 121,589,808 of NC_065585.1, forward strand.
AGCCAGCACTGTCCTCTCCCTTTCCCACACCCCAGTCTGCAGCACTCACACTCACACACACCTACATGCACCCAGAGTCCCTCAGCCTCCTCCTAAACAGCCAGAGTTCAAGTTGCTGTGGGCAGTGGGTAGGGGGAGGGGGCTACTGATGACCCAGGGGGACAACGCCTGGTTTCTCCAGGCACCTGCACCTCCTACCCTATTTATGACCACCCCACCATCTGACAGCAGCAACTGAGGCTTCTGGGGCCCAGCCTCTCGAGGTGGGGGTGCAGGCACAGGCCAGAATTGGTTACCCAAGGATGAGCTCTCTCCTGGGAGGGCAGAATGGAGGGATGCAACCAGGTTCTCAGTACTGAGATGTGGGCTGGCCCCTTGGTAACCTGAATCCCCTGGGAACTCCAATGGGATGCGGCAGAGAGAGAGAAGGACCCCATCTCTCCCTAGGGCGGCTTCATGAAAAACGAGCTTCCTGCCCGGTAACCCCCGGGTCCCGCACAGAATTTACAGGCACGTGCCTTCCCTGTCTCTAGCAAAGCCTCAACCATCCCAGGAGCCTGTCATTGGCCTTTCGGGCCCCCTGGGCAGGACAGGGAAGGGCAACAAGCCTTGCCCTTGACCCTCGCCCTGGCCCCAGCATCCTCTCCACCTCCACACCGCAGACTTGCCTACCTAGGCAGCCCTCACCGTTGCCCTGGCAACCCTGCCCACAGCCGGTCAGCTGATGGTATCAGCTGTTGTTGGGGAAATCTAGAATCTGGGGAGGGGGCTCTGGGGTGTCTGAATGGAGAAGCACAGAGGGAGGGGCTTGAGGGAAGAGGCCAGGAGGGGACAGAATGTATCTGGCTGGTGGGGACAGAGAGGACAGTAACCTGAGGGATGGGCTCCAGAGAGAAGGGAGGAAGGAGGGAGGCAGGTGGCTGAGAAGGAAGACAGAACACAGGCTGAGCTGCTGCAGCCGGGTGGGGGTGGCTGTGAAGGTATAGAGAAAACCTGGGGGTGGGGGATGAAGCACGGGATCCGTGGAACTGCGGAGAAAAAGGCCAGGAGAGTGATGTGGGAGGGGGCATACCTTTAATGTGGCAGGAAGGGGCACAGCCTTGGAGGAGGAGCCACCCCGGCCATTGCTCCACAACCAACCCGGCCTCAACCCAGCCTCTCGGCTTTCTGTACCTTCAACCCCACCCTTACTTCCCTGTAATCAGGGGCTGAGAGTCAGAGGGGAAGCCCCAGCCCCACTCCAGCCCTAGATGATCTCTCGGTCCCTCCAGCTGACCAGGAACCGGGGGCTTTGACACCTCAGCCCTTTAGGATTCCTGATCCCTGCCGCACCCGACCTGGGTTCCTCCCCTGCCGCTGCCCCTCCCCCACCAGGCCCCACCCCAGGAGAGCTGTCTTCTGGTGCGAGGGTCCCCAGAGGTAGAGCTGAAGTGAGCTGATGCCAGGAAGGACACTGTGGCCAGGGGCCTGGAACGAGGTGGGTGATGAGGAATGTGTAGGACCGCTGGGCCTGGGAGGAGGGGTGCCTCCTCCTATCGAAACCAGCACATGTAGGGCCGAGTCGGGGGAGTCAAGGGGAAAGGGCGGAGGGGAAAAGGAGGGGAGGGTGCTCGGTACCTTCAAGGGCCCAGGGCGTGGGGCAGGAGCGCAGCAGCCTCCTCGGTGACATACACCTCCATCCCTCCGCGCATCTCCTCTCCGCCTCCCGTTGCCAAGACAACCTGCCGGCAGCTCAGGCCTGGCTCAGCTGCGGCGGCAGGGAGGGGGGAGGAGGAAGCTGTGGCTCCCGCTGCCTCTTCCTCAGAGATGGAGGGAGGGGGCCTGAGGGTGTGTCCTCAGTGCTGGCACTGGGGGTTAGGGGACAGCTTCAGGAGCTAGGGTGCCCAGTGAACCCCACCAAGTGCCCCATCCCCCCACTTCCCTTCATAAGGCTCTAGAATTGGCTCTAGGGGTGACCTCAGGAGAACCCTAATTCAGGGCCGGAGAGCAGGCCAGTCTTGAAGAGTGTGCAGCACTGGGGAGAGTCCCCACTCCAGGAAGCCCAGTGTGGAGCTCGGGACGGTGACAGACAGCAAGGCAGGGACAGTCCTTGTGCTGAAGGGCCAGAGGGGTTGCTCCAGCAGGGTGCAGAGGCCCCTGGGCGCTGGCTGCACTGGGCACTTGGCTGCGGGCCCCACACCTCTGCCGTCTCTACGTGAGCACCTTCACCTGGTCCCAAACCCTCTCTCATTCCACTGAGAAAAGTCAGGGCACGGGACAGCTCTCTTCCAATCCCTCAAGGCCCCATTCCCACTGTCCCCCACCACGCCCGAGTCTCACATTCTATCGGAATGTCTCTCCATGGGTGGGGCGGGCGGGCCACCTTGGGCAGGAAGAGTGATCAGCCCAGCCAGGCCTGGACCCAAGGGGATTGCAGAGTGAGAGCTCCCTCTGTCGACCTGAGGAGTGGTAACTGCCAAGGTCATTTTGCTGCCAGGGATTTGGGCACTGTGTGTGTGTGTGTGTGTGTGTGTATTGGTGCTGGGCCTTCAGAGGGGCGGCAAGGGGACCCTTCTCACCCATGCCATCCTCTGCCCCCACCTCATCACTGTCCTTGTCCCATGGAAAGACTGACTCTGCCTCCAGCCTCCTCCCCCTGGGAAGGCCTCTGACCCCTCAAGGCCGACTGAACTGTACTCCCCCATGGCTTGTCTGAAAGGGGAGGTTCTCCCCTTGAAAGCTGGCAACACTGAACAACAGGTGCCTGTTGGCTCGGGCCCCAGGCGGGTGGGTTTCCTCAGCTCTGCTCCGTACCCAGCAGGCAGGCGGTGGCTGCCAGGGCTCTCGTACCTTTGGAAGTTCAGGAGTTCTCAAGACCTTGAGGATGGGCGCTTGTGTCCACAACACGGGGCCAGGGTTCCTGTGTCTCTCAGGCAGGGGGGTCCCAGGCCCCCTGACGCCCCATTCTTGGCTCCTTTCCCCACAAGGTCACTGGTGCCAGATGTCCTGGGCGGACTCCGGCCCTGCTGCCTCCTCCCTCCCCCAGGCCCTCTCGATAGGCTTCTCTGTCCACGTCTGGTCTGTTTCACTCCAGTGCCCCCTGGCCCCACCCCACACACCAACCTGCTGGGCGGGGGAGCTATGTAAATATTAACTTCTGGAGAGGTAGAGACAGGGCACCTGGATACTCAGGGAGGAGGGAAAGGGTGACAGAGACCTGAAGAAAAAGAAGGATGAGGGCCCCAAAGTCACCATTCTCATCAGAGATTGGGAGCCATGTGCCCGTGCCTCCGGGCATTGGACTCGGCTGCCCGGACCCCAGAGCCTCCATCCTCCAGCATGCTGCCACCAGACCACTGCATTGGGCCCCCGCAAAGCCCCTCACCATCTCCTCCCCGCCACAGCATAAGGACCAAACTCTTTATCATTTGATCCAATCACTTCCTGCCACTTCTCTACACAAATTTCAGCTCCAGCCAGGTAGACAGACTGTTCCCCTTCCCCAGAGGACACCTCCCATTTCCCCACCTTGATTCTCATGCCTGTTTTTCCTCTCATCATTTTCCGCTCTGTGCATATTTTCTGCACTGAAATCATGCAAACCCCAGGCCTTCCACAAAGCTCCCGCAAGCACCCCGGCCTCTGCTCTCTCCTGCCCCAGAACCCACGATGCATGGGCAGGGGAGGGAGTGGAGAACCTGGCATGCAAAGTGTGGAAGCCAGGCAGAATCTAGAGTGCAGTGCTCACTAGCTGCGAGACCGTGAATGGCCTGGCATCTCTGAGTGTGAACTCATCCACATGTGCTACATGGGAACATCTCACCGCCCTAAAGAAGGAGTGCAAGCAAATGTGCCCTGAATGTGGCCTAGCACATCTCCTGAGCTCGGTACATATTAGTTTCCTTATTTCCAATAATTCTTGTCTCCGCTTTACGTCTTTGGGGACGTACGAAAAACAAACAAAAAAAGTTGCTTTGTTATGTCATGTGTAAAAGAAGGATTTCCAAAAGTCCCATCAAAGAACAAATAATTGCCTTTTTATGGGTTTATCCCTCCAATTAAATTTCAAGTGCCTTGAGAGCTCTATCTTGTCTCTCTTTTTTATTAACGGAAGGATTAGCACAGGGCTTGAATGTTGTGGCAGAAAAATAAACACTGGGACTAACTGCTTAAGCCCCGGCCCCACCCACGTCTGCCAAAGAAGGTGGGAGAAGGCAGGATTCCGGCCTCTCTCCTGCCTCCGCCTAGAGGGACGGTGGGGTGTTGGGATAATGACTTCTTTCTGGGGCTTCAGGTGGTGTATTTCCTCAATAAACATTTACCCTGTGAACATACTGTGCTGGGCAGTCAGGGAGGAAAAGATGGACTATTTCTACATCTGGGGCACTTGCTATTTAGCGGAATCATGACAAGTACATACATCATGACAGTTCTAGACTAGCTGTGACATGTACCATAAGGCAAGGGCAAGTGAATGGCTGGCAAGACCAGTGGTAGTGGAGACAGTTGCTCCTCCCCGGGTAGTGCCAAGAGCCTATGGAGCAGAGAAGGAGCCTGCGGTCTGGGGTGTGTGTGTGTGTGTGTGTGTGTGTGTGTGTGTGTGTGTGTGTGTGTGTGCACGCGCGCGCGCGCGCGCGCTACAGCAGGACACGACAGGTGGCAGGAACCCTTTGAATGAGGATGGGGACATGCTTGCTTGATAGAGTTCCAGTTTTCCAGCATTCTTAAAGGGTAGTTGTGGGGCTAGGGCCGAACAGGGAGACTGGACAGGGCTGGATAGGAGTCTTAAAGATGACGCTAAGGAGTTTGGCCGGGATAGTGTGGGCTGGGTAGAGCTGTGGTTGTGGTAGAGAAGGTAAGTGGAGCAAACTCGGATGTACTGGAGTAGAGGGCGGTGTTGGGAGGCACAGAGATGATGTAGGGAGCGAGCAGAGATTTAGACAGATCCCAGTGAGGTCTGGCCACGGTGCAGAGCCCCAGAGTTTGGGAGGGAGCAGTCACGCGCAAGGAGGGCAAGGCAGCGGTGGCTGAGATGCTGAGGTTGCTCAGAGAGGCAGCTGGCAGACGGAGAGCAGAGTGGGAGGGAATCTTGGGGAAGGGTCCTCTGTGAGGAGCTGGGAAAGAGAAGCCAGGCAGGCCAGCCAAGGGCAGGCCGAGGGGGGTGGGGTGTGGCTCGAGGAGAAACGGTTCTTTACCATGGCAAGCGCTTGACGCTGAAGACACTGAGGACTGAGGCAAGGCTTTCGGCTTGGTCCCTGGAAAGTCACTGTCTCAGCATCAGAGGGACAGGGTTGAATAGACTGATGTAAGTGGAACCAGTTTGTGTGGCCTAAAGAGTGAGTGATGTCTCCCTCTGATGACCTGCTTGGCTCCCCTCTGCCTCATCAGGCTGTTTGGAGGACGGGACGGAGAAAGGGGAGGTCAATTTGTGAGCCATTCTTAGTGAGAGTTCTTGGTAATCCCAAACTGGCGTGAGATTTGAGGCACTGGTGGCCGCTGCTGCCACCTCCATCCACCTGGTCACATACTCCCCTAAAGGGATTCATGTTTCCCCAACAGCAAGGGGCTATTAGCAATTAGCCCCCTGTGGCTACTTCATGCTCACACCTGCATAGACCCGGGCAGTCAGAGGCAAGCAGGGTTGCTGAAGCCAGGTGTGGTCTGAGGACCTGGGGGAAGTCTCCTTCCTCCCCACCGCCTAGATGTGCATGTTCAAAGAGTCCATTTGAAGTGCCATCATTAGGGATCTATTCTTTTGGCTTCTTCCTTTTAGCATCTTCGAAGTCACCACTAGTTCAGGGGGAATGAGCTGAACAGACTTCCAGAGCCTGAAGAGCCACCTGGGGCATGGCAGCGCCTGGACACTGGGCAGAGGCGCCGAGAGGTGTGGTGAGGAGAAGGCTCAGAGTCCAGCCAGGGACCCAGGGACCCAGCGCCCCAGGGCGAGAGCAGGCGCTGGACACCTCGGGGATGGGGTGGGATGAGGGCACTCCCTGGGACAGCACAGGCCTCCAGAGCGGCCCTCCCTCTCCGTTCTCTGTCCCTCCCTGCCAGGTCTCACCTCAAAAAGCAAGAAAGAAAACAGTGAAGGCTTTCTGGAGCCAGCCCCCAGAGGCCTGTCGGTACTGGGGAGGTCAAAGAGAGGGAGGGAGGGGCCGGAGAAAGGCCGAGAAGAAAGCAGAGGCAAGACAAAGGGCCCCGTCCACCTTTGAAGCCGTCTCTAACCCGAGCGAGGGAGGGGCGGGGGTGGGCCGGAGAGCCCGGCTAGCGGGGAGGCAGTCTAGTTTTAAAGAATGTCTCAAATTCCTGCGGAAATCAGAGGGATTGTAAGAGGCCCCCTCCCCAACACACCTCCTTCCCAGCCTCCTCCCCAGCCACCCCACAAAGTCCAGTCCTCTACACCTGGGGGGCCCCCAACCCTTTGTCCTCAAGTAATTGCTGGGTGTTTCCCCCGTTAAGTCCCATTGAACTCGCCAGTTATCAGCTGTGGCTCCAGACCACCCTCCCAACACACATCCCAGAAAACTACCCCCAACACGGCGCGGTCTTCACTGGGATTAAGGCTCTTTGTGATGGGGGAGAGAAAAAAGTAACCTGGTGAAAAGCAATTATGACGAGCAGTAGGGAGAATGTCTGTCCCAGGGCCGGGGACCTCCCTCTTGGCTGCCGCTGTCCCCACCTTCTAAATTGCCCCGTGGTGGGGGTGTCAGACTCTGCGCCAGCCCTCGCCATCAACTAGGACTGTAGCTGCACCCACCTCCCATTTTCACTGGACCAGGGCCCTTCCCCACTTCCTCTTTCCTTATTTTTAGGCCATTCTAGGGAGCAGAGAGAAGGGATGTGTTTCATCCTTCTCTCTCCATAATGCCCCTCCTCAAGGTACTCTCAGAAGGAAGAGGGAGGGGAGGGGGTACATCCTCATAAGAGAGGGCTCAGTGAGGGAACGGGAAACGAGGCTGGGGGTCATCCTCAGAAGAGAGGGCTCAGTGAGGGTAGGGGAAACTGAGGCTGGGGCCCCAACCCCAGAAGAGAGGGCTCGCTGACGGTGTTCCCCCTGAAGAGCTGACCTGTTGGGGTGGGGGGGGTGGTCCCTGCGAGGAAGGACCTCCCCCTCGACAAGATTAAAAGCCAACGCACTGAAGAGGCGGGTTTTATCGCCCCCGAGTTCCACTCCCCACACGCACACCTGGAGGCCCCTGGGAAAGCCCACCGGAGAAGCTGGGGTGGGGGCAGGGCCGCCCCTTCCTCCCTGCCCCTCTGTCCCCCTCCCCCCCAGGCCATCCGGGCCCGGCCGCAGCCTCTAATTGAGATTTGCCCTCAGGTGTGGCCCCCGCCCCGGCCCCGCGGGGACCCGGGAGGACAGGGGACGCCTTCTCGCCCCCTCCCCCTTCCGGCCGCCCAGCCCCACTCCCCGCCCCCGCCCTCCTCACCGGAAAAAAAGCAATTTCGCTGCCTGAGGAGGCTCCTGGCGTCCGCGGGCCGCCCGGGCCTCGCCGGGCTCCGCAGGGCCCTCGCCCGCGTCTCGGGCCTGGGGCCCGGCTGGATGCACGTCCCGGCCCCGGCCCCTCTCGGGGCTTGGGTTTTCTTCCCCAACAGGTAGCACGGGCCGCGCCGCGCGAGCCCAGGAAACCCGAGCCCGCGCCAGGGAGGGGCCGCCCGCCCTGGACCGCCCGCCTCCCGCGGGGCCGAGCCCGCCGCCTCCCGGGGGCCCCAGCGCTGCGGGCCGCGCCTGCACCTGCCGGAGCCACGCCCGGCCGGGGAAGGGCAGGCTCGTTTCCAGGGGTACTTGGTGGTCGGATCCCCCACCCCGCTTCAGATAACCTATTTGCAGGAAAATGGTTTTATTCCGGGGCTGGGAGTTGGGGGTGGGGTGCAGGCCTGGGTCGTGGAATGTGAGGAGTGGCCAACCCTCTATTTTCCTCTCTCTCTCTGTCCCTCTGTTTTCCTGAAACAAACAAACAAACAAAAGTCCCTTCCTACAGTCTGGCCAGGAGGAGTTTGGGGGCTGGGGGCAGACTGAGGGAGATCCGTGGAGCAGATTTTGAGGACAGCCACCTCCAGACAGTTGTCTGCAAGGCCTCCAGTCGCTGACCTTTCAGCGGGCTTCAGGAGCCCGGCTGGGAGGCCGGCAGAGGCTGGCAGCCTGAGATCAGGGTGACACTCAGTTCCTCTCCAGGGCCTGCCACCCGTCCGGGAAGGGGGTGCTGTACCAGCCGCCCCTGGGGCACTGGCCTGCCCCTTCCCAGCTAGGGGCTCGGATGTTTGGCGGCCCTCAGGGTCCTTCCTGGGGGATCTGGCTCCCCTCCAGCCACCCCAGCCCAGTCCTTGGATTAAGAAGGGAGGGGGGTGGGGAGGCGCCCAGGGGCTGCTGCCCCCTGCCTCCCAGACTACGTGAGGGGCTGGGGCCGCCGCGTGCGCTTGGTCCGGCGGGTGGGGGCGGAGCCCACAAACTCGAACTGCTTCTGCTTCTCGGCATGGTTAGGGAAGGGCAGCTGGCCCTGGTAGAGGCGCTTGATGAAGTGGGCCTCGCGCTGGTTCTGGCGGCTGCGGGAAGCCTGGCGGGGCCGCCCCTGCCTCGTGAAGGCCATGAACCAGCCCTCGTGCCGGGCGTTCTGGAAGGCCGTGTAGTTGTTCTCCAGCACGATCTCCGTGAACACGCAGTCTTTGCTCTTCCCGCTGGGCTGCGGGAGAAGCAAGGACAGGAAGGGCATTTGGCCACCTACCCTGGTCTGGGGTGTTGCCCTTAGGGCCTATGTTGGACGACTGAGGAGGGACAACGGGAACAACAGGGCCATGAACCCAGGGAACTCTGCCTGGTGAGATGGCATCCTAGTTAGAGAGGCAACCGTGGCCAACGCGAACAGGCTTTGTGGATCTGAGTTGCAGGCTTGTCATTTAGCCGTCCTGTACTAGGCTGGGCCTCAGCTTTCTGAGATGCAGGTGAAGATCAAGGTCCTGCAGCAGTTCCCAGCATGCCCGGGCCCTTAGCACTGAAATGCTCATGGAGCCTAGGGGAGTGGTGCTGCTGAGCATGGGAGAGGAGGCAGCAGCCTCCAATGAGAAGAAAGAAGGGTGCCAGCGTGGCCACCCATCCCACCCTGTCAGCAGTCAGGGGTCTGTGCCCATTTCTACAGACAAGAAGCCTGAGACTTGACAAAGATAAGCAAACCAGAGGTCATTTGGTCAGCAACAGCCGAATGGGAAGATGGGATTGCCTGGTTTCAAACCAAGTGGAATTCTCCCACCCAGCAGGACTGGGCCCACTGTGCGCTTCAGTTACAGGAGCAGCTGCTTAGTGTCTGTCTTGCTAGCTGGAGCCCACTGGCCCCACTGAACTTGGGGGAGTTCCTGTCTTACATCTGTGCCCCACTTTCCACCCTCAACAGCCTTTAGTCCTCCACCCAGAGGCTGCAGTGTCAGGTAGATGCTAAACTCCTACTGATGCCTGCTGGAGAAATACTCCTGACATCAGCCCCGCAGATCCCAATGGCTTGCCAGTCCCCTCAGAGGGCTAATAGAGTCCCAGGGACTCATTTAAATAGAGAAACTAGACCAGGCTCAGTGGCCCACGCCCGTAATCCCAGCACTTTGGGAGGTTGAGGTGGGAGGATCGCTTCAGCCCATGAGTTTGAGACCAGCCAGGGCAACATAGTGAGGCCCTATCTCTACCAAAAAAAAAAAAAAAAAAAAATTAGCTGGGCATGTGCCGGCTACTACTTCGGAGGCTGAGGCGAGAGGATTGCTTGAGCCCAGGAGTTTGAAGCTGCAGTGGGCCTATGATTGTGCCACTGCACTCCAGCCTAGGTAGCAGAGCAAGACCCGGACTCTAAAATAAAATAAAGAAACCAGAGAGGGTGGGCGGGCTGAGAGTCGGATGGGAAGTCTTTACACAGGAGGGTGTGGGTCAGAGGAGAGAGGGGAGCTTGATGCCTTATATGTCCCCACCCCAGTAGGGCTGACTGTCTGTTACTGTTTCCAGTCTCCCAGCCTCACCTTCCCGATGAGCTTGCCCCTCTTGTTCATACAGATGTACTTCTCGCTCTCAGCCCCTTTGATGCGAACTCGGCTGCCAAATGTGTCCGTCTCCACTATGAGCTTGGCTGTGGTGGGGAAGGGGAGAAAGACCTCCGTCCATCGGGGCTGCCAGCCTATGGCTACGGCAGGGGACCACCCAGCCACACTGACCTCCAGACTCAGGCGAAGGGGTTGGGGACGCTCAGGCCCTTGGGGCCCTCAGCCCTGACACAGGATCTGGGGATGGACCAGGAGGTGAGGCAGGGCGGAAGTGAGGCAGAGTGGAGGTGTGGGTGGCCTGGGGGGAGGGCCAGCTCTCACCAAACTTGTTGCCGTCCTCAGCAGTGGCGGAGATGCGACGCCCGGTGACCTGCACGTGCTTGCCACTGGTCCGGCTGTAGAGCTGGTACTCGCGGATCTGCCGCCTGCTCAGCTGGTCGGTCATGGCGCCCTGGTCCCTCACGTACTGGTTAAAATTAGGAGACGGGTGATTCTCCCCCTTTGCGGTTACCAAGGGAAAAATAGTGTCAATTTGCTTTGGGTGACACCACCACTGGTCCATCCAAGGGAGAGGGGTGAGGAGGTGAATGTATTGGGGACAGGCCAGTTGTCCTGCAGAGTGAAGTGGGCATGTGGCCATAACCTTCCCAGGCTCCTGGGTGAGCCGGTCATAACTTCTTGGCTTTGCGTCTACCTTACAGAAGGGACTGGGGTCTGCCCAGGCTGGGGGACACTTATTGACAGAACACAGCCCTGGAATCAGGATTCTGGGAGCTGGAAAGAGCCCTCGGGGTTCTATCCCATCCTCATATTCTATGAAGGAGGTGCACGGGGCACACAGCTCATTAGGGACAGAACCGCTGTCCCCGCCTCTTAGACCAGAGCCTGTCATCTCCCCCAGAACTCCAGGGACATGCTCCATTAGCCAGGACAACCAGATTCCTTCCTCATCCTCTCCACTGGCCTTGAAAGACCCTGTGCCCAGCACACAGGGGCACAGAGCAGATGGTGCTGCGAGTTAGGGTCACCAGAGAGCATGTGGGGGACTCTGAAAGCTCCTGCAGGGTCCCGTGAGCATTTCTTCGAAGCACTAACCGTGGAATCCTGAGCTCATACCCATCTTCTCCCTGGCCTCGCCCCCTGGTGCTCAGGGCCCTTCCAGCGTTCCTCCCTCCTCTATGGGCTGGAGCTGGGGCTGGGCACTATGGGAGAACAGGCAGGCAAAGTGCCTCCTTAGCAGAGGGAGGCAGAGGCAGCACCAAGAGGACAGGCACTATCAGCAGTGGCCCAGTGGCTGCCCTTGCCAGGCGGCTCCTTAGCCACAATGTAACAGAGGCTCCCGGCCAGTTGGTGGGATGCGCCCGCCCACCTGCTTCCCCTTTGGGTTGGGGGAGAGGAACCATTTCCCCCCACACACTGTGCAAAGCCAGGAGGAGTACCGCCTCCCAGCTAGGTCTCTCCTTAACCATCTGTAAGGCTAAGTGGGAGAGACTCAGAGTACTTCCTCCTCTCCATCCTGCAAGGTGCGACCCGGGCTAGGTTTCCTGGCTGCTGGCAGCAGCCTCAGCTCTGGCAGGAGAATGCATCTTTTCTGTTGCTTCTCTCTCTACCTGGATGCTGCTGCCTGTGCTGGGACAGCTTTTCCTATCCCCTGCCCCAAATCCCTAATTCCACCTTTATCCCAGGCCCAACCTCAGCCATCTGGACAGAGCTAGACCCAGATCAGCATCTGTTAGGGGCTACTCTCTCCTAGGGAGGGGGTGGGAAATATCACCTTTGAGGCAGGGGGAATGAGGGAGCAGCTCTCAGAGCTGGATGTTTAACCTGCGCAGGGTTCACACTTCCTGTGCACCATTGCTCATTTCCAATTGCAGCTCCCCATAGAGCAGCCTCTGCTCAGCCTCTGCAAGACCTGCCCCTTGCCCCACCCTGGAGCATTTGGGGTGGGGGACTTGCCCAGCCTGCCCTTCCCTGGCCTCCCTTCCAGGGGGTGGGGTCCTGCCTGTCCCAGTCCCGCCTCCTGGCCCAGGTTCAGGCCCTCCGCCCCTCTTGGCCGACGGCCTCCTCTGGCAGTCTGTTCCAGGTCAGGAGCAGAGAGCGCCCCCCCGAAGCCCCCTCCTTTCCTTGTCCCCTTCAAGCCTTTCACAAAGGCAGCCCCACGCCCCCCCACAGCCCACAACCCTCAAGTCCCTCTCCCCGCGGGACCTAGCCTGTCCCTTTCATGTTCCCGCTGCGGGAGGACCTCCCCTTCCACCACTGCAGACAGCTGCTTGTCAGACAGCCCCTCAAGCATGGCTGTGGTCCGGCCTGCTGGCCCCCCCTCCCAGGGGGGTGAGGGGGCACTTCAAGGGGGAAAGGACCGCTTTGCCACCTTCCCTGAGTCCTGAATGGGGCCTCAGCCAGGCCATAAACGCCCGGCCAGCCGCACCATTGTGCTAGTTCCCCTCCAGAACAGGTTGGGCCCACCCCCAGCCCCCTCCCAGCCAGGCTGGGGGCTTTCTTCTGGCTCCCCCTGGATGTGTGAAGCAAAAGGCCTGGAACGGGGCTGGAGCAAAAGGGGGAAGGAAGGGGGGGGGAGTTGTCTCTCCCTCTCCCACCCCCCCACTGCTTCAAAGGCTGCCCCTTTCCCTCTCCCAGAGAAAAGGCATTTACCTTCAAAAAAAGTCCCCACTGGATATGAAGAGAAGCGGGCCTCTGGCCTGGGAAAGCCAAGCGATCTCGCCCCAGAGCGGTTCTGGACCAGTGCATTTTAATAGCTGCACTTTTATGGAGGATCACAAAAAAGGGAGCAAGCCTCGCACTGGGGGCTGAGACTTGGGGGTGGGAGGTGTGCATGGAGGGAGGTGGGGGGCCGACTTGGGGTGGGGGAAGTGTGGAGAAGCAAACCCTGCATCCTGTCCCCAACAAACCTCTTTGGGCTTGACCTCTGTGCCCTCCAGGTGAGGAGTCACCTCACCCTGGCTGGGCATTCCGGACATGCTCACGAGAACCCCACACTGGGCATCCGTACTGATGGGAGTGGGGTGGCGAGAGGGACATATCAGTGGTTTTGCATCAAAACCTGTCCTTTCAGGTACTGGCAAACCCAAGCCTCACCTGAGCCATCACCTCCACCCGCTTCCAACCGCTCCAGGCTCCATCCCTCAAGTCCGGAGTGCCCACGCACTTAGCCTTCTGGGGGAACCCGGTGGAGAGGGAGGGAGAGGAGCAGAGACCCAGGGGAAGTGGGGAGGGTCCTCAGAGGGAGGACAGAGATAAAACCTCAGTCAGCCCCCTTCCTTGCCCTCCCCATCAAAGGCTCACTCCCCTCCAAACCTCAGTGCCTCCTGGACCCAGGAGAGGCCAGACTCTGCCTCTGTCCACCTGAAAGGAGCCTGCACCCGCCCTGGTTAGGTGGGGTGGGAAAACTGGGGGAAAGCCGGTGGGAACGCCTGCCTACCTGAGTTTGACAGCAGAGAATCAGCAGCTGTAAGCACCTGTGCGGGGACAGGAGGTAAGCCCAGGTGTGGGTGCCAGCCACAAGCCTAGGGTGCACCCAGGTCCCCCGCCCCCGCCCTGCCAGCCCCGCACACGCACGCGTGGGAGTCCCGGGAAGAGGAGGGCTGCCCTGAGGCTGGAAATGGCAACAAAACTCCAGTGGGAGAGGTAGCACACTTACAGAGTGAGGTTGGGCAGCAGGCGGGCGGCTCCCATCGCTGGAGAGGTTCCTCAGGCGGTTGCCCCCCTGCCCCCAAGCTCAGGAGCAGATGTGGGAAGTCCCCAGGGGTAGAGTCCCAGAGAAGCCAAGGTCTCTCCGAGCCACAGGTTTTCAGGGGGGCGAGGAGAAGAGAAAGGGGAGGAGGAGGAGGAGAAAAAAGAGGGAGGAGGAGGGGGAGGAGGAGGGCGTAATTGGGAGACTGAGGTATGAGGTGTCCACCTTCCTGGCCAGTGAGGCTGCAAAGCAGATGCGGGTGGGGGCGTGCGCGCTGTGCCCTCTGGGCTGCCAGTCTCTCCTGGGCCACCCAGTGCAGAGATGGAGCAGTGGGGGCCTCCTGAAGGAGGTGGCCCTGCTGTCTCCCGCTCTATTCCTGACCCTCACAGACTGGCCAAACTCGACGCAGGCAAACTCGATGTGTGGTAGGCAAGGGAGGGGGAGCCCCTCCTCCCCTCTCCGGGTCTGCGTCTCCTGCCCTCAGGTCTGGTGCCCCACCTCCCCAGTCTCCTGCCCTCAGGTCTGGTGCCCCACCTCCCCAGTCTCCTGCCCTCAGGTCTGGTGCCCCACCTCCCCAGTCTCCTGCCCTCAGGTCTGGTGCCCCACCTCCCCAGTCTCCTGCCCTCAGGTCTGGTGCCCCACCTCCCCAGTCTCCTGCCCTCAGGTCTGGTGCCCCACCTCCCCAAGGGTGAGCTGCAGGTGTCAAGCGGGGCTGGGGTCTCTGGTTCTGGCTCAGGAGTGGAAATTCCCAGAAGCAGCCTTAAAAGGAGGAGCCTCCCTCCAGGGGGCAGGGGTGGGCTTGGATTGGAGCAGCTGATTGCTGGGAAGGAGGGGTTAAGTCTGTCCTGACCAGCAGCAAATACTGGGCGCAACAGATTGGGGGTCAGAGGTGGGTTGGCAGGTATAGATGGAGGTCTAGGAAAATCCCAATGGAGAGGTGCAAAAGCTGGCCTGAGACAGAGACTCAGAGAAGAGCTGGGTGTCCTGGCCTAAGCCCCTTTTCCTTGGGCTTCTGTAGTTCCATCTGAGAAATGAGGACAGGAATAACTCAGGGTGTTGGGGGTTTAGTGTGAAATCAGCACACAGCAGACTTCAAGAGGTCTGTGTTCCGAGACCCAGCTCCACTCACCATTCTGCATCCCCTTCCTCCCAGTGCCTGTCCCTGGAGCCTCTCTGAGCTAGGAGCAGCTCAGAGTCCCCTCCCTGTGTCCCGTGTTCCTGAGCAGCTGCCTGGGATGAAGTGCCTACCAGCCTCTTCCCCTGACCTCCGGTCCCACATTGCTCGGTACAATGCCAGGGACTAGCCCATTTTGCCGATGAGAAAACTGAGGCACCCTGGGAGGTGTTTGCTCAGAATGGCCCAGCTAGTGAATGGAATAGCCAGAATGGAAAAGTCCATCCTTCTTCTGTTCTGCATGGTTTGAGTTGCCACCCTCCAGATCCAGCCCCAAACCTGCTTCATTGTAGGGACACAGAAGCCTTCCTGGGTTTTCAGGATTAAAGGTGGAATCCGAGGTCCTGGAGACTGGTGAACAGAGAGCTCCATGCTGTTCCCTCCCTACAGAAAAGTGGATGACGGTGACTGCAGAAGATAGGAGGGCCTGGGGGTCTGCTTGGGGATCTCTGAGGGAAGACCCACTGTGAGTGAGCAGAGCTCAGGCCCCAGCTCTGGGCTCCCTGGAGTTCTCTGCGCGCCCAGGGTGGGAAGGGAAGGGGAAGTGGCGGATGTGGATTTATTTACCTAAAGAGATGACCAGGGGGGCGAAACTCTCACCTGTGGGTTCCTTCTCACCTTCCTGAGCTCCATCAATCCACAAAGTGGTCTGCCACCCCTGCCCCCATGCACTGACCAGTGCAGGCAGCTCCGGGCTCTCCTCTCCACAGGCTCTTCCTCGGGGACCCAGCCCAGGAGTGGGTGCAGCCTGAGCTTGTGTGGGGAGGGTGGGCGAGCCCTGGCCTTGCTTACCAGGGGGAGTCTGGGGATTTGGAATGAAACTCAAAGAACGTCAAAGCTAGAAGGGGTCTTAGGGATTCATCATTTGTTCCAACTTCCTCATTCCTTGGATGAGAGCCAGAGAGGGCAAGGGACTCGCCCAAAGCCTCACAGCTAGCTGGTGGCATGGCTGGGGCAAGGCACCAGGTGCCCACGTGCCCACCTCTCTGCTTTCCCCCTGTGGATCCTTCGGGTCACTTTCGTTCCGCGTTCTTCCCATCATCTGCAGTCTGGGTTACACTCTGCCTCTTCGGGCAGCTCTGGCTCATTCCCTGAGAAACCTTCAACCTCACATCCACATCCTCACCAGCTCCCAACCCCCAGGCAGGGCATTAAAGAGAGCACAGACACGTGGAGGGGACAGCTCAGGCCTTGGGTTCCAGGGTGGAGGTGTCAGCTGGGGGCAAAAGTTGGGTGAGGGTTCCAATTTATGCTGTCGGGACTTACTGGCCATGGGGACAGTGGGAGCCACTCAAGGCCTCTGAGCCCAAGCACCTGGTTTCTATCCATGGGGACAGGGCCTGCTGTCACTGGCCAGCCCTCAGGCCAGCCTGGGTCTCCATGGTAACAGATGCCAGCAGACAAGCTGGGCCTCGGAGCTTAGCCAGGGGGTTAGCTCTGGGCATGGCTGGATGCCCTGTGTCATAGGCAAGACAGCTGTGGCTCCTTGTCCCTTCCGGTTGGGCACCTGCAAGCCTGGCCTTCTAACTTGGTGTGTCCTGGGCATGGCTGGATTTGTCGCCAAGACAGCTGGGGTCCCTTCCGGTTGGGCACCTGCAAGCCTGGCCTTCTAACTTGGTGTGCTCCTTTACGCCCATGGGGAAGCCAGTGGTGGGCCCTGAGTGGGGAGGCAGCATGGAGCCCTTGATTTTATCACCCCCACCTTGCCCTGGTCCTTATATGCTGTGTGACCTGTGGCAAGTCCCTTCACTTCTCTGATTTCAGGTCCCAGTTTATAAAAAGGAAATGGCTACTACCAGGTATGCTGTCAAAACCACCGCCATCCACATCAGCTGAGATAAAGGACTCGCAGAAACGCAACAAGTGCCACAAGAATGGGGGCAGGGGCCCGTTTTGTGGTTTAGCCTCAGTTGACCTAAACTGTCAGACTTTCTCCTTTGACTGGAGTGAGCTGGGGGTAAGGGGGAGTGAAGAAGGGTGGAGTTTATTAACATTCATTGCTGGGGGGGTGGCGTTCAGGAGGTGATAAGGGAACTGAGAAGTAGCCTGGGCTGCTGTGGTTAATCCCCACCCCCTAGTGCCAAGTTCAACACCCCCCAGCTGGGGTCGTCTCACGCCTGCCTCTCCTAACAGCCCAGCTGGTGCAAACACGGAGCCCACCTGCAGGTCAGCCACTTGCCACCACCTGCTTGAGCCCAGCCCACCCTCTTCCTGCTGAAAAACAGAAGCGTTGGGGCAGGGGAAGGGTGAAGGGCAGAGGGCAAAGGGCGCTCTAGCAAGGAGGATGGAATTTTTGCAATTTTTTTTTTTGAGACCGGAGTTTCATTCTTGTTGTCCAGGCTGGAGTGCAATGGTGTGATCTCAGCTCACCGTAACCTCCGTTTCCCAGGTTCAAGTGATTCTCCTGCCTCAGCCTCCTGAGTAGCTGGGATTACAGGTGCCCACCACCACGCCTGGCTAATTTTGTATTTTTAATAGAGACGGGGTTTCTCCATGTTGGTCAGGCTGGTCTCGAACTCCCGACCTCAGGTGATCCACCCACCTCGGCCTCCCAAAGTGCTGGGATTACAGGCGTGACCCACAGCACCCGGCCTCCACCTTTGCAGTTTATTTCCTACTGCCTGCTTGCAAATCAAAATCAAGTGATCACTGGTTTATCTGCTTGGGGCCAAATACATGCTTGGCTGTAGAGAGGCCTGGCTGTCCCTTGAGGACTACCATTACATGGTTGACTGACTTCTAACTCCTGCTCTCAGTTTACAAGACTTCGTAAACTGTGCACCGGCTCATGCCTCCCTCCCATCAGCAGAGTGGTCAAAATCCAGGGCTCTGGGGCCGGACTCCCTGGCTCCTCTGCCAGCCGTGTCACCTTGGGGCAACTTGTCTAACCTCTCTGTGCCACACTTTCCTCATCTGAGAAATGGTGCTGGGCCAGGTGTGGTGGCTCACACCTGTAATCCCAGCACTTTGGGCAGCCGAGGTAGAAGGATAGCTTGATGTCAGGAGTTTGAGACCAGCCGGGGCCATATAGTGAGACCCCCGTCTCTACAAAAATGTTAAAAAATGAGCTGGGTGTGGTGGTGCGTCCCTGTATTCCCAGCTACTTGAGGGGGCTGAAGCGGGAGGATATAGGTGGAACCCAGAGTTCTGGGCTGCAGTGAGCCATGATTGCGCCACTGCACTCCAACCTGGGTGACAGAGTATGACCCAGTCTCTAAAAAAAATTAAAAAAAAAAAAAAAAAAAAGAAATGGAGCCAATCACAATCCCCTTAAGGCACGGTTATGAGGATTAAAGGAGTGGGTCGTGGGTATTAGCAGCTGTCACTGCAGCAATCCCCCTTCAAGTAGGTGTCTGCCTTGGACCTTTTGCATGCTGTGCTCCTGTTCCCAGGGATGTCCTCTGCCAGCTCCTTATGAAGTCCATTGGCCCCTTCTTGTCCATTGCCTCCTCCAGGAGACCTTCTCGCCAAACTGCTTCCCCCTGCCCCCCAAATTCACCTGTTCCACTCCCTTCAAAGCACCGGCCAGTAACTGAAATGACTGTGTTGGGTTTTGTTTCCCTAAACTGTAAGTGACTTGAAGGTGAGGAGCTGGGTTTGTCTACCCCGGGTCACTGTGGATGAAACCAAGTTTGAAAAGCACCAGCTGCCCACATGGAGCAGTCCCCCACGTCACTCTCTGGATGACCTGAAGTTAGTGGTTTGTCCCCTTGTTGGAGGGTGGGACTCTGGGTGACCTGAAGTTAGTGGCTTGTCTGTTTGTTGGAGGGCGGGACAGCACCCACATCCGTCTCATGGGGGTAGGAAACATGCAGGGAGAATGCCACCCTGGGCGGGCGCGGTGGCTCACATCTGTAATCCCAGCACTTTGGGAGGCCGAGGCGGGAGGATCTCTTGAGCCCAGGAGTTGGAGACCAGCCTGGGCAACATAACAAGACCCCCTGTCTCTACAAAAAAGTTTAAAATTCATTGTGGTGTGGTGGCTCGCACCTGTAGTTCCAAGCTCTTTGGGAGACTGAGGTGGGAGGATTGCTTGAGCCCAGGAAGTCGAGGCTGCCGTGAGCTAAGACTGTGCCACTGCCCTCCAGCCTGGGCGACAAAGTGAGACCCTGTCTCTAAAAAAATGAAAAAAAAAAAAATGAATACCACCCTGCCCTCTACTACCTCTGTCTCTGGTCTCAAGAGAAGCTATAGCTGGACAGGAAGCCCCAGCCTGGCTGTTGACTTTCCCAGGCAGGTGTTCAAAGAGCTCCGACCTCCTGGGCCCCATACCTGGGGATCCTAGG
Source organism: Macaca thibetana thibetana (assembly GCF_024542745.1). Taxonomy (NCBI): domain Eukaryota; kingdom Metazoa; phylum Chordata; class Mammalia; order Primates; family Cercopithecidae; genus Macaca; species Macaca thibetana. The sequence goes on from NC_065585.1 coordinate 121,608,952, forward strand.
CAGGATGGCAGGACCAGCTCCCCACTGGTTCACTTCAGGCCTGGCCCCCGAGGGTGCTGGGGAGGGGCAGGGGGAAGCCAGCAGAGGCGCTACATGGATAACCCCGAGTGGGAGGCCCATCTGTGTGTTTGCCTGCTCCAGGGACTGCACCAGCGTCACTCACGTGTGAACAGCCCTCCAGAGTGCCCTCTGCACACCGGGGAGAGGGTGGGGGTCCCCCACCCCATTTTCCAGTCCTCTCTTGACCTCGCCCCTATGCTTGACTGAGGCCGGCTTGATAGCATGTGGGGCTTGGTGCCTCTGTAAAGCTCATCCCGTCTACCCCACCTCAAAGGTTTCCTTGAGGGTGCGGGCCTCTGGCTCCTGCCTGACCCAGATCTGCACACGCGGGAGGTGCCTGTAAGAGCTGGCCCCTAACAGAAGCAAGCAGGAAGAATGGATGTCCCTGAGGTCCTTATAGATGCTCTGCACACAGTAGCTGCCTGACAGGAGTATGGTCGGGAGAAGACCGTGGGCACTGGCCCCCTAGGGCAAGGCCCTTTCTGGTAGCTTGAGCCTCTGTAGCCGTTGGGTGCCTATAAACCTAGCCCTGCCCAGAGGGAGTGTGCGGGCTGCAAATCCACCTGACACTCAGCTCAGCAGAAGGCAGACTCTAGGCTCTTCCCTTGCCACTGGGGGAGAATTGGGGGTGCCGAGGAGGAGGGACACAGCAGGCTCAAGCCGCGGGGGCTGGGTACAGCGAGGCAGGTATGACCTCAGGGCCCGGGTGCACTGGTTCAAGGCTGCCCTCTGCCGGGCACTTGGGCTGGCGCCGCGGACAAGGAGGCCGGCTCCAGGGAAGAGAAGGGAAGTCCTGACTAGGCAACTTTATTGTGACCCCGAGGTGGGGCTCTTCACTGGGGCTCTCCTGAAAGCGGAGAGTTGGGGGTGAGGGGCTCTCATGTTGCCCCTACAACACCGCTGTCACATTCAGACACAGATGGAGGGTCCGGGCAGGGGCACCCTGTGCCCGCAGCACAGTCCAGGGAAGGCCCACTTTGCACTGTGGCCCCCAAAGCGTGGCCCCTCATTTCTTGAATCCTGGCTTCTTGGGTCTGGCTGTGGCTTTGGCCTGTGGAGGGAAGGCAGGGCTCCAGGGTCCCCCATTCCCTTCTCCATACCAGGCAGCCCCCCCAGAAAATACCCGCCTGTCTCAGGGGCCACAGCCCCCGGTCCTACTCACCTTTTTCGCAGGGCTCTTGTCTCTAACGCTGGCTCTGCAACAGGGTGGAGTGGAGCAGGAGTGGGATGGGGGTCAGGGAGAGAGCTCAGCTCCAGACCCGTGGCGGGGCCCTCCCCGTGCCCACCCTGGAAAGCAAGCCTGGCTGCTTCTCCTGGGGACCACTCGGACTCTTTAAACAAAGGGGTGTGCGTGTGTGCATGCACACGCACATGTGTTTTCCTTAGGCTTCTATCTTCATTTGGTTATCACAAATGTCTTTTTTTTTGTTTTGTTTTTGAGATGGAGTCTGGCTCTGTTGCCCAGGCTACAGTACAGTGACACCATCACAGCTCACTGCAGCCTCCTGGGCTCAAGTGATCCTCCTGCCTCAGCCTCCTGAGTAGCTGGGACTGCAGGTGTGCACCACCACACCTGGCCCACAAATGTCTTTTTCATTATAAAATATTAACCATTTTGTACAAAATATAGCAAATAGACAAGAAAATACATTAGTTAGAGTTTTCTTTACTGCCCACACTAAACATTCTGGTGTATTTTCTTTCAGGGTTATTATTTTTTTTTGGTCAAACTTTTTTTTTTTTTGAGATGGAGTCTTGCTGTGTTGCCCAGGCTGGAGTGCAGTGGTGTGATCTTGGCTCACTGCATCCTTCGCATTCCAGGTTTAAGTAATTCTCCTGCCTCAGCCTCCTGAGTAGCTGAGATTACAGGCATATGCCACCACGCCCAGCTACATTTTGTATTTTCAGTAGAGACAGGGTTTTGCTATGTTGGCAAGGCTGGTCTTGAACTCCTGACCTCAAGTGAGTCTCCCACCTTGGCTTCCCAAAGTGCTGGAATTACAGGTGTGAGCCACCATGCCCGGCCTGGTCAAACTCTTAAAAAAAAATGTGTGAAATAAAATAAAAATGACTTTATATCCTGCTCTATGAACTATCAATATTCTTGTCAGGTGCAGAGTTCACACTTGTAATTCCAGTGGTTTGGGAGGCTGAGGCAGGAGGATTGTGTGAGGCCAGGAGTTTGAGATCAGCTTGGGCAACAAAGACCCGGTCTCTACACAAAACTTAAAAGTTAGCCATGCATAGTGGCACGTGCCTATAGTCCTAGCTACTTGGAAAGCTGAGGTGGGAGGATCACTTGAGCCCAGGAAGTGAAGGCTGCAGTGAGCCATGATTGTGCCATCACACTCCAGCTTGGGTGGCAGAGCAAAACCCTGTCTCATTAAACAAATAAACCAAAACCATACACATACTTTCCAGGTTGCTATATTTTTCATAAGCATTATTAATATTCCATTGAGAAAAGAGATGTAGTTTAGTCAATTGTTACATTGGTAGACATTTAGAATGCTTCCATTTTTTCACTATTTGAATAATGCCATGATAAGCATCTTTTTTTAATTTTGTTTTTTGAGACTGAGTCTCGCTGTGTCATCCAGGCTGGAGTGCAGTGGCACAATCTCGGCTCACTGCAACTTTTCCCTGGGCTCAAGCAATTCTCATGCCTCAGCCTCCTGAGTAGTTGGAATTACAGGCACGCCACCAGGCCTGGCTAATTTTTGTATTTTTAGTAAACACAGGGTTTCATCATGTTGACCAAGCTAGTCTCGAGCTCCTGATCTCAAGTGATCCGCCTGCCTTGGCATCCCAAAGTGCCGGGATTACAGGCACGAGCCACTGTGCCCAGCCATGAGAAATATCTTAGTGCAGATAATTTCCCCTGAATTTTGGATGGAATTCTGTGGAAGGAATTGCCTTCAGTGGAATTAGGTCCCAAGATAAGAATGTTATAATGCTTTTCCAGAAAGGTGATGCCACCCTCCAGAACTTCCATACCCGTGTGCCTGCGTGTGCAGGTATATGCACCGTGTGTACATTTGTACGCGCACATGCCAACAGCACAGTATTCTAACACTGTATATCTCAGCTAAGAGACTTCGGCTAATTTAACAGGTAGGAAGAGTTACCTTGTTTCCTCTTGTTCTTTTTCCAGCCTTTTTTTCTGGGAACCAAAAACAGTTTATTAGGAGAGTTAGGACAAAGTCCAGAGCCAGAACAGATTCCCAAGGTCCACAAGGTTCCCGCTGAGCACCTGGCCAGAACTAGCCAAGGGGGCCTTGGCCCATCCTGCACACTCAGCTTGGGAGGCTGGCCCAGGCTCCCGGTGGCCCATCCCTCTGAGGTGCTTCTGTAGGGGCACCACTTCCTTCCAAACAGCCACACTCCTTCCCCCACCTTAGCCACGCTCATCTGCTTCTGGGGCACCAGCCTTTTGACTTGTTTGACAGGGCTTTCCTCCTCCAGAGATACATCTGCATCCTCATCCTCATCATCTTCCTCCTCTTCTTCCTCCTCCTCCCCTTCTTCCTCCTCCTCCTCCTCCCAGGTTAGGTCTGATGCTTCTGTGATAGCATGGGAAAGGGGGCAAGGGCACAGCTTCAGAGTTACAGAATCTCGATGCCCACCTCCCATTCTGTGATCCATGTTGCTCCAAGCACTGCCCTGGAGGAATCCTAGTCTGGAGTTAACAGTGGTTACCTGCCTGCTACCTGTACAGGGCGGCACCCTTTCTGGCCCTCTTGACAGTGGGGGCCAGGGTAGGGTAGGGGGTCTAGGAAAGCCCTCCAGAGGGCTGGGGTGGTAGAAAGAGGGCAGGGGAAGTGGCTCTGGCTGGGTAGGAGGGGGATTCATATTGGCAAGGGCTGGGGTCAAGGCTAAAGGTAGGCAGAGTGGGGGAGGAAGAGGAGGGAGAAGGGGAAAGAATCTAAAGCAAATAGCTAATGAACTGAAACTTTATCCTAAGACAAGTGGGACCTGCCAAGGCTTTTTAGCATAATCATAATTATGAATGAGGCATAATCATACAGAAGAGGGCCAGTTGAAGGGATCTTGAAGGAGTCAGCATCATGCTGCATTGCTACAGTCCGCGTTGCTGTGGTCTGCATCACTGCAGCAGCCACATCCTGAACAGTGGCTCCCTAGTACGGGGTATTACGCTGAGTACTTTTCCTGAATATCCCATTTATTCTTCACAACTGCTCTTTGAAGTTTACAAGCGAGGGGCTGCAGCCTACAGAGGTCATAGCGGGTAAAGAAGAACAGGGACCAGCGCCCTTGCCTTCCAGTCCAGGCTGCTGGTCGTGATGTTGCCTTTGCGGATTTTCTCCCAAAACTCAAGAATCCCTCCAGGGTTTGAATAGCTAGTATATCTCGAGCCCCTGCCTGGCACGGTACTCTCAGACCTTCCTGAGCCCGGGTTCTGACTTACCATAACGTTCCTGGCCACAGAGGAACACGGGTCCTGAGCCAGCCCGGAGCTGGAAAGTAACTGGGGGAGAAAGCTGCACTCCTACCATGGTGACCTGCAGCGGGAGGAAGCAGAGAAGAGAGGGCCACTTAGGCCTGGCACCTCTCGGGGGCTGGCCTCAGGCAGAAATACTGAGTTGATTTCCCTCCCCAAACCCTACACACTACTCATGGATTGTGTGGACCTTACGGTGTTCTCAGCCCTGTACGCCCCTGCTGAGGTGGGCTCTGTCCAAGAATTTGAACCTGGTAATCCCATTCTTGCTAGGCTCACAGATGGGCCTCCAAGCTGAAAGGCAGCTGTCGATAGGGAAGTCTGATTGCTATGGGCTAAATTACAGCTGTTCCCCCATCCTCCAAATTCCTACGTTGAAGCCCTATTCTCCACTGTGATAGTATTTAGAAATGGGGGCCTTGGGAGGTCATTAGGTTTGGGGTCATGAGGGCGGGACCCTCATGATAGAACTAGTACCTTTACAGTAAGAGACACTCGAGAACTCACTCACTCTCTTTCTCTCCACTCTCCTGCCCCACATGTGAACACATAGCAAGAAGGCTGCCATCTGCAACCCAGGGAGAGGACCCTTACCAGAACCCAACCATGCCGGCCCCCTGATCTCAGACCTCAAGCCTCCAGAACTGTGAGAAAACGTCTGTTGCTAAAGCCCTCCAGTCTGTGGTATTTTGTTATAGCAACTTGGGCAGACTGAGACACTCATCAAATGAGAAAGCAGATTCACGATTTTATGTACAGTACTACTTTCTTTTTTCACATCAGACAGGTAATGTGCCAACTCGTAACCAGGTTTGTGGGAGGCACATCTTAGGCACAAGTGTGAAACCCCAATCATCACACTTTTAAATGACAAGAGCCTCTATGGTACTTTTGTCTTATGCATAATGTATGGATATACATAATAAAGGTTTTGGCTGGGCGAAGTGGCTCACACCTGTAATCCCAGCACTTTGGGAGGCCGAGGTGGGTGGATCACGAGGTCAGGAGACTGAGACCATCCTGGCTAACACGGTGAAACCCTGTCTCTACTAAAAATACAAAAAATTAGCCAGACGTGGTGGTGGGCACCTGTAGTCCCACCTACTTGGAAGGCTGAGGCAGGAGAATGGCATGAACCCGGGAGGTGGAGCTTGCGGTGAGCTGAGATCGCGCCACCGCACTCCAGCCTGGGCGACAGAGCGAGACTCTGTCTCCAAAAAAAAAAAAAAAGAAAAGAAAAAAGAAATGAAGAGAGGCGGGTGCAGGAGCTGGTGTGCAGCAACTGAAGGGAAATGGGCCTGAAAATAGCCAGGACTTTTCACTTCAGAGCTCACACACAGGCCGGGCACGGTGGCTCATGCCCGTAATCCCAGCACTTTGGGAGGCTGAGGCAGGCGGATAACTTGAGATTAGAAGTTTGAGACCAGCCTGGCCAATATGGTGAAACCCTGTTTCTACTAAAAATACAAAAATTAGCCAGGTATGGTGGTGCACACCTGTAATCCCAGCTACTCAGGGGGCTGAGGCAGGAGAACTGCTTGAACCCAGGAAGCAGAGGTTGCAGTGAGCCGAGATTGTGCCACTGCATGCCAGCCTGGGCGACAGAACGAGACTCTGTCTTTAAAAAATACAACAAAGCAACACAAAAAACCTCACAGACAGGAGACAAGGCCTCGGGCTCAGGCGAGAAGGAGAGTTGCAGCTGAGACCACCATGGGGAGGCTAGGACCCGCAAGGGCTGTACCCTTAGTAAAAGGCCCAAGGTAAGTGTTGAGGATTGCAGACTAAAAAGCCCAAACCAGCCCTCTTCCCCTCGAAAATGAAAAAGAAAAATCAAAACCCTAGCCACCATAAAAGGAAGCTAACAAGGAAGCATGAATGGAAATAAAAGAAGCCTCCAGTGAGAGCCCACGACCCACAGCTGCGCCTCTCACTTACGGGGTCTGAATTTACTCAGTGAGTACTGCCAAGCCAAGAAATGTATAGAAAATCCCAAGCTTATGATATTCCTGAGGTAAATGGCAGAAGCAAACACGAAACCACTCTGTTGGGACACTCTCCAAACTCAGGCCACATCGAATTCTTTTGGAAAACAACAAAATAAACTAAAGATGAGCTCACCGTATAAAATTACAAAACATACAAGAAACAATCCAGCTAGAGTCAACAGAAAGAAATCAAGTGACTGCAGACTAGCCCAACCAAGACCTTAGAACCTCAATCTAAAAAAATATCAGATAAAGCTGGGTGTGGTGGTGCATGCCTGTAGCCCAGGCTACTCGGGAGGCTGAGGCAGGAAGATGGCTTGAACTCAGAAGTTCAAGACTGCAGTGAGCTATGATTGCACCACTGCACTCCAGACCGGGAGACAGAGCAAGATCTTGTCTCTAAAACATGTATATACACAAATATGTATGTGTGTGTGTGTGTATATATATATATAAGTTTAAAACCAAGT